>NC_071091.1:44547880-44570380 GCF_027358695.1 Spea bombifrons
TATGAGCCAAGACTGGCAGTTAGAACATACCGGGGCTTTAAACCCTGCAAAGTTCCTTCAAAACAAACGGTGCTAATCGAAAAATGAAGAAACCCCATACTTATGGCCCAGATCCACAACATTATACAAATATAAGTCGGGCTCTTCTCTACTATTAGGGTGTATGGAGCAGACAATATAACAGACTGAAAGCCAGAATGAACTCTGGAATAGAGAGTTTCCTGTTCAGCCTATGATATCCCTGAGAACCACCAATACCTTTCCACAAGCATAGGACTTATTGCAACATTGTGTGTGGCAATCAAAAGGGGAGCTAAGTACACATTTCAAACGCACCTTTCCTAATACATGCAGGCACAAAATGAGCTGTGGTGATTGTATGGGGGAGGGGCCCAGTACCTAAAGGCAGAGTAGCCGGAGGCTGCTGGCAGGGACTAGCTTGGAAAACCAGGACAGACTGTAGTCTCTCTGAAGAATCTCTATGTTGCTGAAGCTGCAGCATGGATGTGGAGAGGGAGTTGAGAACTTTGTGGATCAGAGTCAGAGACGTATTGACGAACTAAAGCGACAATTGCTCTGAAGTTGTGACGTGCACTAGTAGGGAACAGCAATCTCAATAGTTCAGCCTTTCTATATGTAGCTGGGTAAGTTATATCACACTTCAGTAATTCTGCCACTAGTTTGGGTATAGTGCAGGCCCTAATGAGTGCTGCCCTGTTCGGACCCTCTGGCAGGGGTCGCGGAAATGTAGTCCAGTTATTCATGGTGTTAGACATGGTGTCTAGGAGAAAACAAATAAACATGTGTTAACAAAGAAAAATAGTGGATTCTATGCAATGAAAAAGTGAAAGAACACCTGGACAGGACTCTGTGCCACATGACATAACAAGTGGTGACGCCAAGACTGACAACTGACGGTAGCACTAAACGACAATAAATGATTTGATCTGCTTGCTAAGGGGGAAGTGTACATGCTATGGTATGTAACATAATGTATTTTGCTCTCTACAGGAATTTCATCTCAGATTGTTACATTTATCCCATTTGTTTTGAAAACTGACAAGATGTATATGTTGGATGTTTCTTTGGGTAAGTATCTTTACCTTTTATAGTACTATTTGTTACCCTGTATATCTGTCAATCCATGCAGAAAAAATATATATCCCCTGACAGCTCCCAGCACTCCTGTACAGCCATCCCCAGACAATGATAGAAGACAGATCATGCCCTAGATGCCCAATAGAGACTTCAGCTGTCCATCAGATTCCTTTACCCTGTGTCAAGAAAGAAAGAAAACACACACACACACACACACACACACACAAACTGTTAAAGGCAGCTGAGGCCTATCCAAGTACCTTTTGGGTGTATTGGGGGGAAAATGAACTTACCTTTTTAAGGGACCATCCAGTGATTATGGACCCTATTGCTTCCTTTACCATGGGGTCTTCATTAATCCCCTGGTTAATAGGTAGCCCTGGGACCCCCATTTTTTATTTCATTGTTTTTTAATCTTAGTCTATTGGGGGAATGAGAGGAACTCACAAGTAGCATTGCAAATTGGAACAAGAGTTACCGGCAGCTCTTATATAAATTAATTTATATTAATTTATTTTTTAACTTACATACACTCTACTTTCCTGCATGCAAGTTGTTTGTGATTGCAACTGTGAGTTGGCTTCAGTGAATATGGACATTGTGACGGGAACGACTTGTAGCCCGACTGGGTACACCCGCCAGAGGATTCTCCCTTCTCCCCATGGCCACCGGGAACACAAAACTTCAACGGTCAGGCAGGACTAGCATCGAAGACAGCAGGAAGCATAGCTCTTTGGGAACCTCGGCGGCACTGTAATATACAGAAGGGACATACTAAAACGAATGACAAAATGAAATGCCCATAGACTATAATGGGGAGGAATGCCCATAGACTATGATGGGGAGGAATGCCCATAGACTATAATGGAAGGGAAAATAATAATTGATTTTTAAATAAAAGCTTAAGACATATCATCTAGATCTTTGGCACACATACTCCCCTAGTACAGACACAGGATCTGAAACACAGATTATGTGGGATTATATCTGTATTCTATGGAATGACAGGAGAATGACAGTATTGAGTGAATGGCCATAGGATATAATGGGAGAAAAATGAAACCTGTTTTTCAGACAAAACCCTCTGACATATCATATAGATCTTTGGCACACATATTCCACTCGTATAGACACAGGATCTAATTCACAGATTATGTGGGATTCTAGCTGTTTTCTATGGAATCACAGGTGAATGGCAGTATTGTGTGAATGCCCATAGGATATAATGGGAGAAAAATGAAACCTTTTTTTCAGACAAAACCCTCTGAAATATCATATAGATCTTTGTCATATATACTCCCCTAGTACACACACAGGATCTAAAACTCATATGCCTTTTAACTCCCTTAATGCCACTCTGCCTCCAGGAATGCCTTATACCTCCCTATATGCCACTCTGCCCCATAATATGCAATTTAACCCCCTAAATGCCAGAATGGGATATAGGGGTATTAAGCATTTCTGGAGGCAGAGTGGCACATAGGGGGTCAAAAGGCATACCATGGGGCACAGTGGCATATAGAGGGTTAAAAGGCATATCATGGGCCACAGTGCCATATTGGTGTGGCAAGCCTGGGGGCAGATGTGCGTAACTGGGGGACAGGTTGGAAAATACAAGGAAATAAAAACAAAAAAAATATTTTTCTCAATCATAGCTTTCATTAAAAAAATTAGTTCACATGAATTAACATTTACTGGTAAAACTTTTTTCCTTTAGGGTCGTCTTATATTCAGGCTTTTTCTTTTTTTCCTAAGTTAATATTCAGATTTTGGTCGTCTTATAATCAGGGTCGTCTTATATTTGAGCAAATACGGTATATACACAGCAGTAGGGGGTACACAAAAGACACACTCTGGGTCAGGTCCAAAATCACTCTGCTTTATTTTGTTTATATTATAGATTATATAGTGTCCGGAAAGAGGGACGTCAGGTTACGTAAAGCTTATTAATTGGTTAATCCTGAAACTATGCGGAAATAGGCAGAAAGGCAGAAAACAGTTAGATACTTTCCTGCAACTAGATATAGCCGGATGGCGCTTGCGGTTAGTAAAATATAGATAACTGAATACACTGCTACTTGCGTCTCTCACGTATCTGCGTGAGGTGTAACCCTTTATTGGTCGAGGCCAGCTTATATTCATTAAAGCAATAAGCGTTTCTTGCTGATATATTCTAGTTCCATAACAGTCCCCCCTTGAATATACGATGGCTGACTGTCCCTAATCCTGACAGATCCTACCGGACATAATCCCGCATCCTCTTCACCTGCAGTGGCGACAAATTATCCCTATTGGATAAAATCCCGGTTTCAGGTTTTGGACATGTCCCTCGGATCTGTATGTCCCTACACGGGGCGGGGATTACCGTCAGGGGGAACTATCGAACTAAATGGTGTTTCATAAGAAGATGCAAAGCTTGGCATCGTGTCATCGTACATAAGCATTAACGGGGTAGTCTCGCCTACTGCAAGCATTTTATCGCATAGACGTCGAAGACAAGGGACTACACATAATAACATAAAAGCAACAATAATCACAATAATCAGTAGAATTATTCCCAGCTGGACAAGGGCTTGTTTCCATCCTTTAAGCCATCCGAATCATTCGGCCCATGGATAATCGATTCCGGAATTGCGTTTTAAATCGTCTCCTAAAAAATTTAACTTTTTAATAGCCACGGTAACTTTTCCATCCGGGCCGGTATTATCTGGAATAAAAATATAGCAAGTTTCTCCAATTATTTGACAGACTCCGCCTTTTTCTGCCAGGATCATATCTAATACCATATAATTCTGGAAAGTCATCTGGGTTGCGGCTTCCAATTGATCCGACAGTCCTTGGAGTGCGTCTCGAGTATAGTTGACAAATCTCTGCTGATTATAATAGATATAATTAATCCAGTCAACATTTTTATTTACTGTAATAATTGGCCAAATAGATTCAAAACCAGCGGCTACTTGATTTCGGGCTTTATATTCATCCGGGACCCTCCTAGGGACTCCTATTGCATCTATATACACATGGGGGTCGAAGCTTCCCTCGGGGGCTTTTGAGACACTGCGTTTCTTACGGAACAGGGTAGACTGGGCCTCAACAGCTTCTGGCTCTTCCGACATTATAAATAACGGCATTATAACTTTGGCCAGTGCACATTCACCAGTCCAACTACCTTCTAATCTGGTGCGCAGTTTCATGTCTCCACATAGTCAATAGATGTCTCCCAGAGAATATACTTGATTCTGTGTGGGGGAACAGGTCAAATTGCTGTATTCAGCACAATTACCATCTGAGAAATTACCAAAGAATTTATCGGTTCCTTCGGTGTTTGAAATACAAGTGTAGTTACCAGGATATATTGTGATCCCTTCATTGAATTTAGGAGTCTTGATTAATAAGGGGTATTCATTTTTCCATTTTTCACAGTCGGTGAGTTTACTACTGGTATTGGTGTAAAAACTCAGCAGACATAATAGTGACTGATAGGGTAGCTGCAGAGGCACCGTCCCAAGATGTAGACGGGCCCTGCCGCACACATAGCAATTAGATTTATTGTACTTGACAGTAGAGAACTGCATCCATTCGAGCCATAAATTATGATTATTATATCCGGTTTCTATGGCCACAGTATCATCATAAGTGAGGTTGGCAATGGCTACCATACGTCGGATGGATGGGCCAGCATTTGGAGCCAGGGGATTAGGTGGAGAATTACTTTGAGACTCTTTCCATTTTGGATTGTACATATATTTGAGATAAAAGGGGCCCCTTGAGCCCGTATTGGATTTTGTTTTGTATACCCCAAAATAGTAGGTTCAGGCATTGGTGGATTGTGGGTTTTTTATAGTAAGTGTATATTGTTGATTATTACCTACTCCGGTGGATAATAAAATCATCCGTGTGAGTAAAGATTTACCATACTGATCCTTGATGGCTAGGGCTTCCGGGGGTTTATATCCCCATTTAATACCTGAGTTAGTTATAACGGAACCCCAGTATCCACAGTCGTCCCCCCCATTGCCCTCCAACATAGCATATATACCCGATATAGTCGGCAAATTCAGGGCGGCAATATCCTGGATCGTTGTTGGCGATTTTTGTTACCCAAAATTTACCTGGGTGTGGGGTGCAATCAAAAATATGGCAAGCTTGAAATATAAGCGATAGCAATGGGATGCCCACCCCCTTGCAAAGGATATGCATTTTAGGAGTCAATTGCTGGAGGATCGTATCCTTTGACTCTCTTGCAGTGCGATGCGTGTATCCACGTGGGCTTTCCTTCAACTTTTACTGAGATAGGAGTTGTTAGCAGCACTTGATAAGGGCCCTCGAATTGCGGTTCCAGAGTGGATCGGACGTGTTTTTTCACGACCACCCACTCTCCAGGCAATAGAGAGTGAGTACCTTCGAGGGTATTGGGATCTGGAATAGAAAAGAAAACTTGGGCATATATGTTAGACAAGTGAGTAGTCAAAGCAACAACATATTTTGCCATTGTTTCATAATTAATTTGCAACTGTTGTGGGAAGTACTGTTCTAGTCTGGGACTACTTCCGAAAAGTATTTCGTGTGGAATGAGTTTGTGTGATGCCTTTGGCGTGTGTCTGATGGCAAAAAGCATGATGGGTAGACACTGTACCCAATTTAGACCAGTCTCTTGAGTCATTTTTAACATTTTTAACTTGAGTATACCGTTCAGTCTTTCCACTTTTCCACTACTTTGGGGTCGGTAGGGGGTGTGGAAGGCGAGATGTGAACCTATAATTTTCCACACTTCTTGAGTGTTGTTTGCCGTAAATGCAGGTCCTTTGTCGCTTTCTATGACCTCAGGGACTCCAAAACGGCAAATAAGTTCTTGAATAAATTTCTTTGCGGTAGGGGGTGCGGTTTGGTTTCGTACTGGGTAAGCTTCAGGCCATCCAGAAAACACACCTACCACTACCAGTACATATTGAAATGTCTGACACATTGGCATTTGAATATGGTCAATCTGAATCCGCTGGAAAGGGTATTGAGCATTCGGTAAACATTTAGGTGGTGTAGGTTCTGTTCTTCCGGTGTTACACTGAGCACAAATTAAACATAATTCGGTGGTTCGTGCTAGTATTGGAGTGATTCCGGGTGCGATCCAGATTTTGTCGATAATTTCTTTCATAATAGTTTTAGACTGATACGTGTAGGTCCGTGAGCTAACGATGCAACTAAAGGATATAATGTCTGGGGTAAACAAAGATATTGGCCTTTGGCCCAGGCTTCCCGTTCATCTTTAGCTGTTCCTTCTTGTATCCATTGGTTTTGTTCCTTGGTTGAAGCTTGTTGTTGTAATTGAATTAGAATATCCCAGTCTAATTCCATTGGTGCTTCCTTGGTCACCGTCATTAGAGGGACCGTTGAGTCTTCATTGAGGGCTGCTTGCTTGGCTGCACTGTCTGCTAGGGCGTTTCCTTTTGCTTCCATAGTGTCAGCCCGTGAGTGTGCCTTGATTTTGATTACTGCAACTTGTTTCGGGAGTAGGGCCGCAGTCATCAAAGCTTCAACTGCTTTCCCGTTCTTGATCTCTTGCCTTCCAGATGCCTCCAAAATCATGTACAACTCCGAAGGCGTACCTGGAATCCGTATAGATATTTGCGGTAGAATCTTTAGCCATAATGCAGGCCTCGATGAGGGCAGCTAGTTCAGCCTCCTGAGCCGACTGATCCGGTCGTAGAGCTTTTGCACAGAGTACAGTGGTGTCCGTCGTATCCGCCATTCCCGTATGGAAGCGACCCTTGTCATCGGCATATCTGGAGCCGTCCACAAATAGGGTCCATTCTGGGTTTGAGAGTGGGGTATCCTGTATGTTCGGGGGCGAACCGACTTCCGCTTGCATCATGGTCAGACAATCATGTGGATCGTCCTCGGGTGGTACATCTGGAAAATCGACATTTGATGACTGTGTATGCCACAATAGCTGTTCCTGAAGATCTTCTTCTGTGGCTAGATCAATAAAATCCGTAGACGGAATATCAGTATACTCCCCCCTTGGAAGTGGAAGGAGGGCAGCCGGATTGAGAACATTGCATCGTTGAATAGTAACATTGTCGGGCAACAACAGACTCCCTTGGAGACGAAGATGACGCTGAGCAGTGAGATGTCTGGGTTGGGTCTGTTGTAAAATAGCTGAGATGTCATGTGGAGCTAGAATTGTCAAGGGATGTCCGAGGACAATATCTGAAGTGACGTCCAGAAGACAGCTGGCAGCGTGAATAGCTCTTACACAGGAAGGTGTCGCGCGAGCAACTGGGTCCAATAGTTTGGAGTAGAATCCGAGGGGACGATGTCGACCACCGTGCATCTGAGTGAGAACGCCTGTGGCATGGCCTAGCCATTCCATAACATAGAGACGGAACAGAAGAGAATAGTTCAGAATTCCTAAAGCTGGAGATGAGGCAATCATTTGTTGTAGAGCGTCGAATGAGTCCAGTGCCTCTGGTGTTAAATAAAAAATTGCTGGTAGTTCTCGAGGTATACAGTCATATATTGGTTGCATTAGGACAGAAGCGTCGGGAATCCAGGGACGACAGTATGAAATGAGACCCAGAAAGGTCTGTAGCTGATGTGGAGTTTCTGGCGGAGCCAACTCCAGGATGGCCTTTTTCCGTGCCATTGTAAGGTGTTTACGGCCTTTGGTAATACAATGTCCCAGAAAAATCACTTTTTGAAGGCATAACTGTAGTTTCGATTTGGAGACCTTACAGCCAGCTGTAGCTAGAAAATAAAGTAGGTCCAGGGTAGTTTCTTGACACATGGATGGGTCTGGAGCACAAAGAAGTAGGTCATCCACGTATTGCAGGAGCTCAACTTCCGGGTGAGCGTCTTGCCATGAAGAAAGCACAGAAGACATAGCTTTGCTGAAACTGGATGGGCTGTTTTGAGCTCCTTGTGGCATTACCGTCCAAGTGTATTGCCGACCAGCATGTGTGAATGCAAAAAGATATTGACACGAAGGGTGTAATGGAATGGAGAAAAAGGCATTAGCAAGATCAATTACAGTGAACCAGGATGCCGTAGGTGGAATGCTGGATAGAAGAGTATGTGGATTTGGCACAATAGGGGTATCCAGAACCGTGACTTCGTTGACAGCGCGTAAATCTTGTACCATCCTGTACACTGGAGGTTGGCCTTTGATCTGCTTCTTTTTTACTGGATACAGCGGAGTATTGCAAGGGGAAGTAGTAGGTATTATTGCACCGGATTCTAGGAGTGCAGCTACTTGAATAGATATTGCATCTAGTTGGGCCACTGATAAAGGATATTGGGCCTTGTATGGAAGAACGTTAGGATCCTTAAGCACAACTTGTACTGGTGGGACGTTGAGTCGTCCAATGTCCATAGTCCCAGAGGCCCACAAAATAGCTGGAAGATTGTCAAGCAATTTGTTTAGAAAGTCTGGGGGTTCATCTTGAGGTGGATCATGTATTACTGCCATAAGCATACAGGTTTCTTCAGGGGCGAGAGCAGTATTGAGAGTGACAGTTCCATTGTCAGTAAAAGAGATATTAGCTTGGATTTTGCTGAGAAAATCCACTCCTAGAAGATTGAAAGGGCAAGTGGCACTGACCACAAATTGAGCTAGAGTAGATGAAGGCAGATGTATTGAAGAGCTTGTGACGGGTAAGGGGCGTGTGAGTGGGTTGTGTTGAACCACGCCTTCTAACCCACTACAGGGGAGTTGTATATCAGATAACCAGGATGGGTGTGCATCCGTCTCACAAAGCACGCTACGAGCAGCGCCAGTGTCAACAAGAAATGAGCAAGGTTTTCCGGCTACATCAAGAGTGATTTATATATATAAATATTAGTCCCTGCTGCCGATAGCGGGTATAGATCAACACACAAACCCAGATCAATTGAAATTCATTTGTGATCTCAGCACTGAAGGTATACATCAAATAAACAGAATCAGACATACAAGTCCTGTATTTGCAGGTATACAATAAATATATGAAACGTAGCATCGCAGGTATAGATCAACTGAATAAGACATATTAACCCTGTATTTGCAGGTACACATAAATAATGTATGGAAACATAGCATAGCAGATATGGATCTACAGAATAACACAAAAACCCAGCTTTGCAGGTAAAGATCAATTGGAATTCACATAAAAACACGGCATTAAAGGTATATTTAAAACCCCCTAAATTACAGGCATAGATCACAGGTTGCACACCCCAAAGCCAGCCCTGGCGTCCACACTGCCCACATAGAACCTGACCAGCACCCAGATAACACACATTAGATTTGCAATCTTTGTCCCCAAATAGCCCAGCACAAGTCAACTTTGTCCCCAAACAGTCCGGCCAGTGCCATCTTTGTCCCATATACACCCTGCCTGTGCCATCTTGGTCCCCAAGGCTCAAACCTCCTGCTAGTGCCATCTTTGCCCTTCCACAATTATACATCTATGATACACAAACACTTTTACAGTCACTCACTAATTCACACTTTAATTCAGACAACTCATCCACACATTAACTCATGCTCTCCCTCATTCACTCAATGCATCCACACATTAACTCATGCTCTCCCTCATTCAGACAATTCATCCACACATTAACTCATGCTCTCAATGCATCCACACATTAACTCATGCTCTCCCTCATTCAGACAATTCATCCACTTATTAACTCATGCTCTCCCTCATTCAGACAACTCATCCACACATTAACTCATGCTCTCTCTCATTCACTCAATGCATCCACACATTAATGCACACTCTTTACTTATATCTACCCCTCTCCCTCCCTTATCACTTTCTACCCCCCATCTCCCTCCCTTATCACTTTCTACCCCCTCTCCCTCCCTTATCACTTTTTAACCCCCTCTCCCTCCCTTATCACTTTCTAACCCCTCTCCCTCCCCCTACCCACTATATATCCTCCCCCCCTTACCCACTATATACCCTCTCCCCCCACCCACTATATATCCTCCCCCCACCCACTATATATCCTCCCCCCTACCCACTATATATCCTCCCCCCTACCCACTATATAAACTCCCCCCTATCCACTATATACCCTCCCCCCACCCACTATATACCCTCCCCCCCACCCACTACATACCCTCCCCCCCTACCCACTATATACCCTCCCCCCCTACCCACTATATACCCTCCCCCCTACCCACTATATACCCTCCCCCTACCCACTATATACCCTCTCCCCCTACCCACTATATACCCTCCCCCCCTTCCCACTATATACCTTCCCCCCTACCCACTATATACCCTCCCCCTACCCACTATATATCCCCCCACCCACTATATATCCTCCCCCCTACCCACTATATATCCCCCCCTACCCACTATATATCCTCCCCCTACCAACTATATATCCCCCCTACCCACTATATATCCCCCCTACCCACTACATATCCCCCTTACCCACTATATATCCCCCCTACCCACTATATATCCCCCCTACCCACTATATATCCCCCCTACCCACTATATATCCCCCCCTCTCACCTTGAAGTCCAGCGACGGGAGCACGATGCTGCTGTCTTCCTGCACCGCTCGCTGGTGCCCGCTGCTTCACTGCTGAGCGCCGTAATATGACGTCATATTTCGGCGCCCAGCAGTGAAGCAGCGGGCACCAGCGAGCGGCTTTTAAACACTTTCTTCTTTTTTTTGATGCGGGGGAGAACGAGGGGCACCGATAAAAATGGTGTAACTTGTATAAATAATTATCCAATGATTTCACCATCAGGGTACCCATCCTGTTTGAAATGCAGGGTGTCTAGTTTTCAAAATTGTTTTAAAAAATGTATGATTTTGTGGTAAATCATATTGGCCGGGTTCATCCAACAAACCTATGCATAGGTGGTATCACTGTAATCAGGAGATGTTGCTGAATGCATATTTGGTGGGGTTTGCTTGTGGCATATATCAGGGGCTGTAAATTCATACCTAAATTGCAATGTGTGTGAAAAAAAAATACTACCACAAACTTTGACAAAGGCTGGTGGTTAAATGTGTACATGGAAAGAGTTTAAATGCCAGCATCTGAAATACCTTGTCTAATTTAAAATTATTTAATTTGATGATTAAATAGAATTGTCTGTCTTCAAAGATGTCCCTAATAACATATGGGGGCAGGATGACCAGATGTCAAAATCCCCACCCCCAAAAGTCACTGTACATGCTCAGCACCCAGTCAAGGGTCCACTATGGCTCATTCTGAGCCCTGTGAGCTTCATTTTTTTTTTTCACTTGAAATTTTAATGGTTTTTGTAACAAGAAATGCATGGACAAAAACAGGAGAGGAGAATGGTACATAAGTCAGCAAACATCAGACCAAAGCAGTACAATGTGCCACAGAGCGGAGTGACAGAATCTGGCCAGGTAGCAAGTAAAACATAACATAATAGAAGTACATGGTCAAATAATCAGAGCATCAGAAGGAAATGCAGCTAACATCAAAGTAGCCATATATACGTGAGAAGTACACAATCAGTGGCATGCTTTGTCTGAATAATGACAATGTATAACCTGTCCATGGAATAGATGGATGAGGGGAAACAGGAAAGAGGGGGAGGAAAAGAGAAAAAAAAGAGGAGAGGAAGAAAAGAAAAAGAGAGAGAAAAAAGAAACAAAAAAAAAAAGAAAAGAGAGGAGCCTAGAACGAGCGAACGGCCTTCAAGCTCCATGGGGCACGCATGTCATGGAGCAAAAAACCAGGAGGGGTGTCACGGAAAGAGGTAAAATAGAAGTCGTCCCACCTATCCCAAGTTGCTTGGAAAACATGAGAGGTACCCATCGCCGAGTGTGCCATACATTCGTACGTACGGGTGGTGGCCACAGAGTAGAGCACCTCGCGTATGGATGGAGGAGTAGGGTTCTTCCACTTTCTGGCAATACAGCCTTTAGCTGCCAGGAGGAGATGTATAAGGAGCTTACGACACGGCGTATCCAGGTCAGGAGGGAGCATATCCAGGAGGGCGACCGAGACAGAAGAGACAATCGAGACCGGGAGCAAATGATTAAAGAGTGCTAAAACTTCGGACCAAAAAGTAGACAGTAGAGGACAGTCCCACCAGATATGAGCCATCGTCCCTCTTTGGCCACACAGTCTCCAACACAAAGGGGAAGTAGACGGGAAAATCTTGGAGAGCTTTTGGATGCTTTCCAATAAAGCCTTTATTCAATTGTTGAACTGCTCCAAATGATGTGAATATAAATGTACGTGCGCGGAGAGACACACGACACACTCTGGGTCAAGTCCAAAATCACTCTGCTTTATTTTGTTTATATTATAGATTATATAGTGTCCGGTAAAAGAGACGTCAGGTTACATAAAGCTTATTAATTGGTTAATCCTGAAACTATGCGGAAATAGGCAGAAAACCGTTAGTAGCAAATCTTAGATACTTTCCTGCAACTAGATATAGCCGGATGGCGCTTGTGGTTAGTAAAACATAGATAATTGAATACACTGCTGCTTGCGTCTCTCACGTATCTGCATGAGGTGTAACCCTTTATATTGGTCGAGGCCAGCTTATATTCATTAAAGCAATAAACGTTTCTTGCTGATATATTCTGGGTCCATAACAGACATAATACCAACGGAATATGACTTTACGATCCGTTTCAAAGTGGGTGGCATTCCTGGACACACCTTTAATCTGCTCCAAGGCCGCATACCAATCTTGAACATCGAAGGAACAATGGAGCTCTTTTTCCCAAGCTTCCATATATGGGAGTTTAGCGTCGAGCGCACAGTCCAGCCGCGCCGCATAGCAAATGGAAATAGCATGTGGGACAATGGGAGTCTGGAGACAAAGCTTGACAATTGAGGCCATGGAAGCCGCAGATGGGGTAGGTTTCCAACATTTCTGAATAACATTGCGGAATTGTAAAAACTTTAGGAAGTCCTTATTGGAGAGGCAATAGTTGGTTTTCAATTCTTGGAAAGAGCGGACATGACCTTGTGAAAGAAGATGGCCAATGGACTGTATACCAGCCTGCAGCCAAGAGTCAACGGAGACGTGAGGTAGCAATGGGCGCAAAACCGTAAGGGGCGCATATGCAGATAAAGTAGATGGAAACCCAAGAGTGGTACGGTATATGTCCCACAGGGACAAAGACAATTTGGAGGTGGGTAAGAGATGTGGTTACGGTGGACGAACGGACTTCGGAAGCCATAGTAAGTCCCTGAAGACCCACGGTCGAGCAAAAGTATTCTCAAGGTCAACCCATGCCACATGTGCCGCAGCGGAGAACAGTTGAAGAGTCTGTGTAAGGGCAGCAGCCAGATAGTATTTCTTAACATCTGGGACTCCTAAGCCTCCCAGCATCTTGGGGCGTTGGAGGAGACGAATGGAGAGCCGAGCTTTCTTGTTGGCCCAGATGAAGGTGGAAACTGTCAACTGAATTTCGCGGAGAAGGGTAGGGGATATAGGGACTGGCAACGTCCGGAACAAGTAGAGTAGCTTCGGTAAAGAGTTCATCTTGAAGGAGACAATCCGACCCGTCCAGGACAGTTCAAATTTGGACCAGCGAAGGAGGTCTTCCTTAATTGCTCGCCAAATGTGATGGTAGTTCACTTTAGCCAAAGTGTGGACAGATTTAGTAAGCCTGATTCCCAAGTAAGTAAGATAATCAGATCTCCAGTCATATGGGAACATCGTCGATAGTTGAGCAATCGTCACCGCAGGGAAGCCAAGGTTCAGAGCTTGAGATTTGCCCCAATTGATATGAAACAGCGCCAAACTCCTCAAGGAGAGAGTGCAATGCGGGTAAGGAGGACTGAGGATCCGTAATGGTAAGTAGAACGTCGTCAGCATACAAGGCAAGTTTTGTTTCGATAGAGTGGCACGGAAAACCTTTGATAGCTGGAGACGATCGCACCGCTATGGCGAGAGGCTCCATGGCCAGCGCAAAGAGCAACGGGGAAAGGGGACAGCCTTGTCTCATGCCATTCGAGTTATCAAAAGGTTGTGAGAGGAATCCGGCAACACGAACACTTGCATGAGGACGAACATATAACCGGTCAATCGCTGTAATGAAGGCCTCTGGAAGATGGAACGCGCGTAGAGTGGCCATAAGAAAGCCCCAGTGGAGCCTATCAATAGAACGGTCGTATACGGTCGTATACGCAATAAGACTATGCGGTATAGGGTAATTGTGTGGAGTTGAGACAAATGTAAAAAAAAAAAAAAAAAAGGAATGAGTGTACGTGTGTATGTAATGCAGTGATGAACCCGTATGCCCATAGTAACCCAAAAACATGGGATACCAGCAAGTACAATGCATAAGTGCACATAAAAAAAGGGATAAAACGTTCACATGCTGAAGATAAGGGGAACAAACCCCAAAATAAAACAAAAATCAGCGAAGCAACCCTACGGCAGCACTCACGGGACCAAGGGAGACGTCCCAGAGAAACCCCCGGAGCAGGCAACAGAAGACCGAAGACAGAATCAAGCACGGCGAAATGAGCAGTCACGGAACTGGAGACTGTCCATTCTTCGGGCGCTTAGCTTTCACCAGTTCCCATTCCGTGGAGATGTGACGCAGTGGAGAGGATGAAATAGCCGCCACAGATTGGTCATCAGCCGCAGACATGATATTCCAGGAACGGAGGAGTCGAAAACCATCAGCCGGAGACAACACCACCGATTGGACACCATTCCGGGACAGGATAAGCTTCGTCGGATAACCCCAACGGTACTGGATGGAGTGTTCGCGTAACAACAAGGTAAGTGAAGTGAAATTACGGCGAGCAGATAAGGTCGCAGCAGATAGGTCGGAAAATAGCTGGATGTTGTCGTACGGTGCAGGAAACGTCGGAGTCTTCCTGGCTGCAGATAAAATAGACACTTTCACATTAAAATAGTGCAAACGGAGGATCACATCACGGGTGGCCGACACTGGAAGCGATTTTGGTTTCGGGAGCCGGTGTATGCGATCGATAAGGAGATCAGCAAAATCTTCAAGAGAGCTATTCGAGACCTTCTCAGGGAACCCTCGAAGCCGTAAGTTATTGCGATCTGCCACCTTGAGTTGGAGTTGGAGGAGGGTGTCCTTCATCTCTGAGAGACAGGTCCTCAGTGGTAAGGTCGGGCTGTGAGGACACGAGGGAGGCCTCGTCGCCATCTTGGGATGGAAGGCTAGCAAAATATTGAGGTAGCCGGTTGGAGCCACGTTTGGCATGTTTAGACACCATCGCAGGGGCTTCTCAGGGAGTAAACCCACCGGTAGCAGCTCAAAGATCCGTAGTGGAAAGCTGTTATCGACGTTTTTTAGCCGACGCGCAGGCTGAGCTCTTCACTTAAGCTGCCATTCAGCTCCGCGGTCAGGCCACGCCCCCCGAGCTTCATTTTATAAGGCAGGTTGAAGGTACATATAAGAGAACATTAAGAAAATAATAAAATCAAATATGGAGTCCGTAAAGTTGTGCAATAGGGAATAAGATACAAATATTAAAACAAACTTAGCAGTTAGAAAGTATGAATATGGGATCAGCCTTACCGGATTGTGGATGGATATATAAGTTGTACGTTCTTTACCATTTTATGTATGTTACGTCTATTGATGTGTTGTATACAGAAGATTGCATATGTATACTCTTTATTTTGTAAAGAAAAAAGGAAAATAAAGGTTTACAATTGAAAAAAAAATGTAAAGAGAATGTATTATAGAATAACTTTTTCTTTAACTATTTTGATTTTTTCAGTCAAGTTTTTTTTTAATTGTCTTGGAGTCATTGCTTATTTCTTATTTGATGGTATTTAACAGAGATTCTAATTTACATGTGAAAAATTCTTGTGTGACTGTTTCTCTTTTTACATTCTGTTCATATTGAGTTTCTTGAAATAGTTAGGAGTTGTTGGCTGTTTTCTTTGAGGGAATGGAAAGGCGGCTTGGCTTCCTGATATCTCTTGCTTGAGCAGCGTTTTTCTTAGAACGGGCACTTCTTCTCGACAGGCACCTATACCCTGCCTCTTCCGGCAGCGAGTACCACGTCATGACGCTATCTACCTCTCTACTCCAGTTGTTTTTCACCGTATTTTTTTTAATAGTAAATTAGATATGATCAAAATAATAGGCATTCTTGTCCTGAAAAAAGACTATATATAACTTGTGCTGCCACTCTGCCCCCCGAGATATGCTGCCACTCTGCCGCCTAGATATGCCCCCCACCCAGACTTACCAAGTCTTAAGACTTAAAGTGGGGGAAAAAAGTGCAGCCTATATTCGGGCAAATACGGTATAAACTATGGTGAAACTTTTTTTTTCCATGACTTTTATAAAAAAAAAAAAAAATTATTTACAAAAGCTAATGAAAAACAGATTTTAATATTTTAATATTTGTACCCAGTTTTTCAAATATTTTTTTCCACAATTTTTTCTTCTTCTTCATGTTATAGGGCAACAAGTACAAGTAGCATATTGCTATTTCATGGCCGTACTCTACTCCATGCGTGCGTGTGACTTGGTTCTGGTGGTGAAAGGGTTAAAATCTGCCCTTGACGGGAAATAATGATAAACATCCCCCCTTAATGCCACCCACGCTTGATTGTAATGATATAACTAATATCTTAACGCTAGCTCCACAAAGACAATTTACCGTATTTGCTCGATTATAAGACGAGGTTTTTTCCAGAGCAAATGCTCTGAAAAATACCCCTTGTCTTATAATCGGGGTCGTCTTATAATCAGACCTCAAATAGGTCCGACTATGAGACTAAGATCCAGATCCCCGCAGCGATGCAGGGGACCTGGATCCTCCTGTGTTATGCCCCCCTCAACTTACCGGTGCTTTTGAGTCCCTGGTGCTTAGTCCGGGCAGCGTGTAGAGCTCTACGGGATTTGCGTAGAGTTCTACACGCTGCCCAGACTAAGCACCGGGGACTCAGATGCAGGGGACCTGGATCCTCCTGTGTCATGCCCCCCCCAACTTACCGGTGCTTCTGAGTCCCCGGTGCTTAGTCCGGGCAGCGTGTAGAGCTCTACATGCTGCCCGGACTAAGCACCGGGGGACTCAGAAGCACCGGTAAGTTTGGAGGAGGGCGAGGGAGGGAGTGTTAAATGGAGGGCATAAGGCATTTCTGGAGGCAGAGTGCTTTGTGAAATGCCTTTTAACCCCCTTAATGCCACTCTGCCTCCAGAAATGCCTTATACCTCCCTATATGCCACTCTGCTCCATAATATGCCTTTTAACCCCCTAAATGCCAGAGTGGCATATAGGGGTACAAGGCAATTCTGGAGGCAGAGTGGCACATAGGGGGTTAAAAGACATATCATGGGGCACAGTGGCATTTAGAGGGTTAAAATGCATATCACGGGGCACAGTGGCATATATGGGGTATAAGGCATTTCTGGGGCAGAGTGGCAAGCCTGGGGGCAGATGTGCATAACTGCGGGGGGCAGGTTGAAAAAAAAGGAAATAAAAACAAAATATTTTTCTCAATCGTAGCTTTTATTAACAACAATAATAAACAATTGTTCACATAGTTTACATGAATTAACATTTACTGGTAAAACTTTTTTCCTATAGGGTCGTCTTATATTCAGGCTTTTTCTTTTTTTCATAAATTAATATTGAGATTTTGGGGGGTCGTCTTATAATCAGGGTTGTCTTATAATCGAGCAAATACGGTATAAATGGGGTGCCTTGGTCTGAATTTGACTAGAACTCAATATTATTTAACACAGTATCTATGAGATCTCAAATTAGTGGTCTAAGAGGTAATGTGAGTCTTTACCAGACTAAGGCATGACTTAATAAAGGAATAGTTATTATCAACAAAACAATAGTCACAGTGCATACAAAGCAGTTGATAAACAGATAAAAACAGTATGACAGAAGCCTCCCTCACTGGGGCCACTGGAGAGGCCTGACTGCCAGCCTCCTCCATATTGACTATAGGCCCTGACTTTCTAAAGACTTCTGTGTCACCCCCAGCAGTATCAACTCATCACTTGTTGAGGGGATTATCTCTGACAGACAGCCAGGATCTGCAACCAGGGAGTGACCACCATTGTTTCAGTTTAATGTTGTATAAGTCAGCCCCCCCCTCCCAGTCCCACTACTACAGACATTTACCCCGGCCATCCCTGGAACTGATTATGTCCAGTGATAGATAGTGGAGGTTGACACCCCTATTGTATTAAGGGGGCTCACCTCCTGTGGAAGTAGTTTGCAGCCGATATATGTCACGGGGTGTTCGTTACCATCATCCCCGACTTGATTTAACACTGCTCCCAATCCGAACATAGAAGTGTCTGTATGGACGATAATGCACTAAGGCTTGCTTTAATTGTTGGAAAGCTGCCTCACACTCTGGGACCACAGGACCTGTCGGGGTAGATTCTTTTTGGTAGTTGGGGAAGAACTTGCAGTTCCTAAGAAGCCTAGGACCTGGGTACGGGGTACTGGACACCTAGCAACCACCTCTACCTTTGTGGTCTCCCACATCCCACCCTGTGCCCTAGGTAGTGTACCTCAGACAGCCTAATATTACAGGGACTACAGGGGATGCCTGTTCAATGACCCAGCATCTCCCGTATCTCCTGAAGCATGCCTTGTCTTATGGCGTGAGGGATACGGTAGGCAGGTTGGGGGTCTGTGGTCTCTACTCGGTGGACTCGCAGCGTGGTGTAGCCAGGGAGAGAGGAGAACATGGTTCTCCATTCTTCTAGCACTTGGGTAACCTGCTCCCTTTCCTCCGTGGGCTAACCCTTTCCCTAGCTTGACGCTCTCTATGCTCTTCTGGGATTCAAGGTCCCCCAGTAAGACGGGCACGGACAGCCCTTCACACTCCCCTTTCTTTCCAAATGTGGCTTCAGCATGTTCACATGGAAGGCCCGCTGGACCACTCATCTTAACATCTGGCCACCGTATAGGTGGTGTACCTGTGTGATTTTGTAGAGACCCTGCCAGGACAAATCTGCAATTTTCTTTGCTTGACCGGACTTGACGTGAACCCTAGCCATCCGGTCATACCGCCTCTGTTGCCTACCCTGTGCACTCCTGAGATTACCTTGGACTAGGACCTCTGTCGGCAGTTTGGCCCCCTAGCATGACACGCAGAATAGAACCTCCCTCTGGAACTCATCCTGGCCCGATGCAGCAAAGTGACTGGCTTCAGCCTGGTCGTTTGCCATTAGTTTAGCAATGAGGGTGTCTCTGGTCTTGTTTCTGGCAACTTTTCCAGGAGCCTCCAGGAGGTCTTTTAAGGTGTTCAGCCTCAGATTAGTGTAGCGCTGGGCCATGCACTCGTAGTGTGCCCTCCGTCTCGGCTTTTGGATCCCGGTGGTGGTTTGGATGTCCAATTGCCTATGAGCAATCCCACTGGTCCCACCAATGTCACAGAGCTGGATAGTCCGACCGACTGTTTTGTGCTCCCCTGGGACAACACACAGGCTAGACAGATTGTGGTGGTAGGAGATTCCGTTATTAGGAAGGCAGGCAGGGTAATCTTTAACCAGTATCGCATCAACCGGACAGTTGTCTTCCGTGTGCTCGGTTTCGCCATGTTGCTGATCATGTGGACATGTTATTGAGAGGGGCTGGAGAGGATCTGCCTGTCTTCCTTACATGGAGGGCCCTAGAGAGTGAGTTTTGGGAATTGGGTAGCAAGCTTAAGAAAAGGGACCTCCAAGGTAATATTTTTCAAAATATTACCTGTGCCACGCGCAACTGCAGAAAGACAGCGGGAGATCAGGGAGGTTAATGTGTGGCTGAAGACTTGGTATAAGAAGCACTTCTTAGAGCACTGGGCTGTTTTTTGCACTTGGATACAATCTTTATAGTTGGATTGCACCTGTACGTCAGAGAGTCTGCTGTGCTAGGGGATAGGATGGCCAGAAGGTTGGAGGAGTATTTAAAATAGGTAATAGGGGGAGACCAAGGAAAACAGAGGACGGGAGAGAAGGGGGGGTGGGAAGCTCAGATTGTAGGCAGGTGACTGATGTTATGGACAATAACAATGGCGCTGTACTCAGCCCAAAGGTTACCTTTTGTTCCATAAAGACAGAACATTTAAATGGTCAGAGCGGGGTAATGGGGGAGGTATCCATAACTATGAATTGTGTTGTTGTAGATATTCCAGATACAGCATTCAAACCAGGAGGGGAGGTTATTTGTGTAGATAGAAGCATGGTTAGTGGGGTTAAGGATAGTCATAGCATAAAGAATAAGGTTGCACCTGATGCAGATTGTTTTCATGAGAAAATAACTGATGGCAAACTAAATTGTCTTCTAGCTAATGCAAGAAGCCTGGCTAACAAACTGGGAGAACTCGAGATACTTGCATATGAGGAACATTTTGATATACTGTATTTGCTCTGAAAAATACCCCTCATCTTATATTCGAGGTCATCTTCTAATCAGGCCACAAAAAGAGGTCTGACTACAAGATTAAGATCCAGATCCCCTTATTATATGCCCTATCAATTGAACCATTAGCACAATCAATAAGAAACTCTGCTAAGATAACAGGTATTAAAATAGGACATAAAGAATATAAGAACACTTTTTGCTGATGATATCATACTAACACTCCCACATCCAGATCATTCTATAAAATATGTGTTAGACTTAATAGAGGAATATTGCAAATTTTCTAATTATAAATTAAATATTAATAAAACTCAAATTATCTCTATTAATCAAACTGAAGAGCAATCCGTTCGGATGAAATCATATATAAATGTAGACTGGAATATTGATACCCTTGATTATGTAGGCATAAAAATTAAATATAATTTGAAAGAAATGGTTAGAGATAATTATATTTTATTAATAAAGAGAATGTGAAAAAAATGTCATGAATGGAAAAGACTTGAGATCTCCTGGTTGGGGAGGATTAAAGCAATTCCCGTGAGAGTCCCCTATTCTATTCTCTCTCAATTTAAAAAATTAACATTAACATATATCTGGCAAAATAAGACTCCAAGAATCTCCTTTAATAATGTAATTAAAAGTACACAATATTTTTTCGTACCCAATATAAAAGCATTACATGAAATCTGTATGATTACGGGCCCTCTGGTGAAATACCACTAAATGGCGTCCACGGCAGGGAGAATGCGTGATGACATAGCACACGAACGCGTCGCGTGAGACGACGCCGAACATGAACAGGTCGAGGGTTTGATACCTGCACTCCCTAATTCGGTCGACGGACGGCTAGAGCCCATCGAGGAGAAGGATATCTTGCCCTGAAAGCTTTTAAGCTTTCCTCCTAAGATTTCTGCCGCGTCAATCTGCACGGAGCTCGTCTGACGGAGCTTGTTCTAGGCTGCGTTAAGCAACCAATACACAATTCTCACAGAGCATAGAGCCGGCGTGTGGAGTGGCTGTGACGATGCAGAACAATCTCCAGCAACATGTCGACCATAGCAGAAATCTATTAGAAGATTATCTTCAGATAAATTTATACCTCCTCCTCTCCATACAATTGGAAGAAAAGAAATCTTTCCTCAAAGCTAAGTGGTAACCGTAACATACTCACACCTATGATTCTATTGGTTTTTTGGATGGTTATAAAGAGCATAAACTTCATTATTTGGATATTACTAGTTCCATTTATACTTACTTTTTTTCTTTTTTCTTTTTTTGGACTGGTCACTCATATGACGATTATTCAATAATGCTGTGTATGTTGAATGAATATGATGTACATGATATCATCCACTAAACCAGTAATAGCTTCTGAGACCTTTTCTTTTTGTTTTTTCTACTAAATTTATACAAGAAGAGGCATTTAAAATAATAATAATTACTTGGATTCCTTTATTGCTTAACATAAGCATATTGCTCAAGACTCATATGTGAATCACAAAAATAAGTTGCGAAGACGCTGTGTTTTCTACCAGAACCCTTAGGACTCCTACAGAGTTTAAGAGGCCTTCTGAGACACACTCACACGTGAGCAACTTCAGCCACAAGAATTTAATTTTACCTTTTCTGCAGAAGAAATTGATTCTACAAATAAACAGGAGGGGATATGATATAAGAGCGAGGAGAGAGAAAGAGGAGAGGAGAGAGGAAGATTTATAGGCATTAAGACACAACTGTAACCTCAAGACTACAAGATGGCACCTAAGAAAGAGAGGGAGAGGGAAAAGGAGAGAGAAAAAGACAAAATATTAAGCGTTGAGAAGTCTAAAACTTTATTAGACATATACTCTCCCAAACCAGAAACTAATACATCTAAATCTCTTCATATACCCTCCTCAAACTTAAATGACTCCTCTCTGGAGACTCAAATGGAGATTACACATATGGAGTTAACTCATCCGTCCAAAATTACAAATATAAATGATCTATATTCAAAATGAAGTGCAGAGATGAAACTCAACACTGATGCCCTTAAACAAGAAATGGCTCACATCTCAGATAACCTTTCATCCC
>NC_071091.1:44575380-44720380 GCF_027358695.1 Spea bombifrons
AGGTACTTTAAAAGCCTTTGGCCTGTCTGGAGATTTCCTCTATAACACATTAGCGCTTTATAAAAACCCACAAGCTAAAATATCAGGAGCTAACTTAGACTCTAATATTTTCAATATTAACAATGGTACGAGACAAGGATGTCCACTAGCCCCTCTGCTTTATACTCTTTCGATTGAACCCTTGGCAGTAATAATTCGCCAATCCATAAAAATTAAAGGACTAATAACAGGCCCACTGGAACACAAGATTGCTCTATATGCGGATGATATTGTCCTTATTCTTACCTCCCCATAGTCTTCAATTCCAGAAGCGATAGAACGTATAAAGGAATATGGTCTATATTCTAATTACAAACTAAATATAGACAAGACACAAATTATTAACTTTAATATGGAAATACCTCAAATACAAAACTTAAAAACTAAGATAGCATTTTTTGGAACGCAGACTTATATTAATTATCTAGGAATTAAAATTTATAACAATCTTCCTGACTTAATAAAAAACAACTATATTAGTCTTCTTGACGATTTGAAAACCCATTTATCGGCTTGGCAAAGACTAGAAATTTCATGGCTTGGAAGATTAAATATATTAAAATCATGTCATACCTAGACTAATTTATTTGTTTAGAACTATTCCACTCTCCGTCCCTATAAAAATCTTAAATCAATTTGAAAAAATGTTTTTTTCATTCGTTTGGTTAAATAAAAAGCCAAGAATACCACGCTCCATATTAAAAAAAAATCTATCACAGATTGGACTTAAATTCCCTAATATACGAAACTTACATGAAATCTGCATGTTTGGTCACTTCTTAGCCTGGGACTCCAAACAGGAGTCTGATCTCCCTTGGTATAAATACGAAAGATGGAAATGTCGTAACCTGGATCCATTCCAATATTATTGGCTTAATTCTAAAAGCATAAAAGATTTAGAAATGCTTAATCCATTAATATTAAATATCTTGAACAATATGCTTACTTTTAAAGAAAAATTTGCCTCTAAAGATTCATGGTCATCCCATACACCTGTTGGTTTGTTACAACTTATTATTAAAGATATTGATCTTAAAGTTTGGCAATTACAAGGTATCCATAAAA
This sequence comes from Spea bombifrons, assembly GCF_027358695.1. Classification (NCBI taxonomy): domain Eukaryota; kingdom Metazoa; phylum Chordata; class Amphibia; order Anura; family Pelobatidae; genus Spea; species Spea bombifrons. Next base: position 44,576,485 of record NC_071091.1, read on the forward strand.
TTGAAGATATTTGGTCTTCTGGATTAAACTCTTTTGCAGAACTGCAAACTAAATTTCTCCTTCCAAATAACAAACTTTTTTCATACTTAAGAATTGTAAGTTTTATCAAATCTAAGACCTGGTATTTGCCAAATATTTTAGATAGATTCATAGGAAACATCACAAGAATAACTTAATCTTGGGGTGGGGCTAGCGCTCGACCAAGATGGCTGCTTGAGTCCGCAGCTCTGCACACCGTACCAGAACAATTTACGCTTTTCACGGATAACTTAAGAGATGGGGAAGTCTAATCGTTCGGGGGGACCCCGAAACCTTCAAGCTCACAGGAGAAGCATCTAGCCCTCTCGATGAGACATTTTTTCCGTGGTTCTCGAGATGTGGATGCGCGGGAGTCTGGATCTTAGATGGCGCCTTCTCCCTCTAGCAGAGTTAGTGAATGCTCAGACGACGCTTCCTTGGACCGGGACCTCAACCTTCCGGACGCACAACCCACGGGGCACTCTTGGCAAGAGGCCCTTCAACGCTTGCCGACGAAGGCTGATTTAATTTCTGTGATAGATACGGCCCTGGATCAGGCCCTTCATGACGTGCGAGCCGACCTCGGTTCTATCAAACAAGATCTCAAGCATATCGGAGATCGAGTCACTACACTGGAAGAAGATCAAATTAAAACAAGCAACGCCATCGATACCCTTTCCATGACACTACAAGACCACTCGGAATCTTTCAAAGCCCTTCACCGTCAGATGGAGGACTTAGGTAATCGAGGGAGGAGAAATAATCTCCGAGTTCGGGAAATACCTGAATCGGTGGCAGCGGGTGATATTCGCACCATGCTTCAATCGATATTTAATGGTGTCCTGAAACAAGCTCCTGACACACCTATACAATTCGACCGAGCTCACCGAGCTTTGCGCCCGAAAGGACCCTCATCGGCCCCACCGCGCGATGTAATTTGCTGCCTACACGAGTATTCTGTTAAGGAAGCTATTCTGAGAGCCTGCCGTTCCTCCGGTGATCTGGAACACAATGGTGAGAAAATCAGCATTTTCCAGGATATCTCCCCCGTCACGCTCCAAAAACGAAGAGCGCTTAGACCTGTCACTGCCCTACTGCGAGCGGCTAATATCCCGTATCAGTGGGGGTTCCCATTCGTACTCATAGCTCGAAGGGACAAGGACGTCTTTACTCTCCGCCAACATAGCGAGCTAGATTCCTTTTTGACGCAACTGGACTTACCGGAGATATCAGTGCAGGACTAGGAGCCCTCGACGCCAATTCCGAAACCGCTTTCTGACCCGCCGAGATCCTGGTCGCTGCCGAAGATCCGGAGGAAGAGGAGCGGCCGTGCGGCGATTTCTGCAGACGACACGGGTTGAGTTCGTTGGATGTTTCTCCGCCGCTCATCGCTTACCCCTGCATCTTCCGGGACTTACACCGTTTTATTTTCATGTGTCTCAAACATACGGACTTTTCCACGTTTACACTACATCCATGTCACTCGTTCTTTTTTGGTTCAGATTGTTTTGTTAGGTTTTCCTTTTTCTTTACCGTTATATGGTCCAGCGGAACTGTATTTCTATTTGCTCTGTTGTTGGGTATTGCACAATGTCTCGTGACCTTCTGAACGTGGTTTCTTTAAACATTAGAGGCCTCAATAAACCCCAACAGCGTACTAAATTGTTGGCCTTTTTACGTTCTTCCAAATCTCATATTGCGTTTATACAGGAGACCCACTTTAGGGCGAACCGGGAATTTAAACTTTTAAATCAGAATTACACGCTCTCCTTTTTGTCCAGCTCCCCATCCTCCAAAGCCAAAGGGGTAGCTATCATATTACATAAATCTTTGCGATTCCGCCTTTTGGAGGAGTGGAGGGACAAGGAGGGCCGTGCGGTTATGCTCAAGGGGTTTATAGGCCACCAGAAGTTCACCTTGGCGAATATTTATGCCCCAAATAGGAACCATGCCCGGTTTTTCACCTCGATTTTAAATAAGTTGGCCGACTTCCAGGAAGGTCTTACCATACTTGGTGGCGATTTTAATATGGTGTTTGATCCCAAGGTTGACACTTCCTCAGGGAGCTCACATCTCCCATTCTCCATGATCCGTAAAGTAATTAAACAACTCAAATTGAATCAACTCATTGATGCGTGGAGATCTCTCCACCCGGAGGTGAGAGATTACATCTACTTCTCCCCTTGTCACAACAGGTACTCGCGAATAGACACTTTTTTTGTCTCCCATTTCCACCTCCCCACCTTGTGTTCGGCTAGGATCGGTGTGTCCACTATTAGTGATCACGCCCCGGTCTTTCTGTCGCTTAAGTCCGCTAACGTGCCCAAATCCGTGTGGCATTGGAGGCTCAACGAGAGCCTATTGAGTAACCCTCACCACCTCTCTGAGCTTTCCTCCCACCTTGGGAACTATTTCAAGGAAAACATTGAATCTGAGGTGTCTGCCCCGATAGTCTGGGAAGCGCACAAGGCAGTAATACGCGGTCATCTCTTGGGGGCCACTATGAAGAAATTGAATCTAGCCGCTATCCTGTCCCTCACGCAACAAATAGCGCGTCTAGAGATGCGCCATAAATTAACCCTCCTCCCAGCCCTTCAACCTGAACTTTCTGTGCTGAGGTCCCGGTTGGCTTCCCTTCTTGATACTAAACTTAAACGTAATTATCTACTGACTAGACGTCAGTTTTACGAGTTTGGGGACAAGCCGGGCAGGCTTCTTGCGAGGGCCTTGAGAGCCAAGCGGGCCCAGAGTTATATCTCGCGTATTAGAGGTAACACGAATCGGCTGCACTTTCGATTGGATCGAATAGCTGCTTGCTTTCGTCAATATTACTCGTCATTATATAATCTGTCGGGTCCGGGGGCACCCCACTCTGGTTTGAGTTCGGCCATGGACGACTACCTTTCCAAATTTATCAAACGCACTCTCACTAGAGATGACAGTTCCCTATTAGATGAGCCCATATCCCTGGCTGAAGTTGAATTGGCTATCAAAAGTTCCCCAGCTGGCAAGAGTCCTGGCCCCGATGGCCTTACTATCCTCTATTATAAAAAATTCTCCTCTATTTTAGGTCCTCAATTGGTTACTTTTTTTAATGCCATCGCTGGGGGTCTTCCATTTGACTCCCACTCGTTGGCAGCGCATATAGTGGTTATTCCCAAACCTGACCGGAATTTGGATTTATGTAGCAGCTATAGGCCCATCTCCCTAATAAATGTTGACCTCAAATTATTCTCCAAAATTTTGGCTAACCGCCTCCAGCCCTTTTTGCCTTCCCTGATACATTCTGACCAGGTGGGGTTCGTGCCGGGCCGTGAGGCACGAGATAATACTATAAAGGTTGTTAACATAATCTCATATGCACAACTTCATAAGCTTCCAATGGTCGTCGCCTCTATGGACGCCGAGAAGGCGTTCGACCGTGTGTCGTGGCCCTTTCTTTTCAAGATCTTAGCGAGAATAGGTCTTGGACCGAATTTTCTGGCTTGCATCAGGGCTCTATATACCTCAACCAAACAAAAGAAGTATGGGGCGCAGATGCATATAAGGGAGAAAACAATTAAAGTGAAATATAATAATATCTTTAATAATAAAATATATATATAAAACAAACTGAAAAAGTGCAATATGTAGGTAAAGAGTCAATTTGACCAGCAAGATGCAACTTACATTTAGTCCATGCACCCAAAGTGCAAAATGCGTATATATAGAAAAAAACCACCAATGGTGGAATGTAGACAAAGTTCAGATAAGTCCTTCCAGATCCTTCCAAACGCGTTTCGCCGACTTGGCTTCTTCAGTAGAAGTATGCTCTGTCCGGTGAGTGGTTTCCTTCTGTTTTTGTGTTGTTTTTGTAGTTATTTCCGTGTATACGTCATCCCACGTTGTCCATCACTCGTCCGGTAATTTCGTCGCATGCCGTGCGCGTCATCGAGTTTTTTGCGTGTTGTATGCGTCATCGCGTACTGTCCGTTTCTCCTCTTTCAAGCTGCCGCGTTTCGTGTGTCTCTGGGTCTCCGTGTACAGAGACACACGAAACGCGGCAGCTTGAAAGAGGAGAAACGGACAGTACTTCTTTTGTTTGGTTGTATATTTACACTTTGAGGAAGAGTGTTTTCATTGTGGGTAGCTGCGGTCCTATTTGGGGAATAATATATATTTTCACTTTTGTCACTTATTCACCTTAACACATAACACGTGATTTTAGGTTTTTTTCACGTTTCTTTCTCTATATACCTCACCCTGTGCCCAGATAGCTCTCAATGGGATCCTGTCAGATAGGTTCTCTCTCGCCAATGGTACCAGGCAGGGATGTCCACTTTCCCCTCTCTTGTTCCTATTAGTCCTTGAACCTTTTTGCAATGCGATTCGGGCTAACCCGGAGATCTCAGGGGTCCGTATGGGTCCCCGTATGCCGGTTTTGTCCGTGTTCGCTGATGATATTCTTTTAACCCTTACCGACCCGATCCAATCTTTGTCTGCGGTTTTGTCGGAGTTGAATATTTTCCATGAATTATCAAATTATAAAATCGAAATCAGAGATCATGGGCTTCCACCTGTCCCCGCATACGACTCACCAGATTTGCTCTACATTCCCTTTAAATGGAAAACTGATTATATTAAGTATTTAGGGCTGCTGATTCCGCTTGACCTTTCCAAGTTGCGAAGCTTGAACTTCGACCCCCTTCTAAACACTCTGCAGTCGGACCTGAGGCGTTGGGCTTTTCCCCACGTCTCTTGTTTTGGCAGACTGAGTGTGATAAAAATAAACATTCTCGCCCGCTTCTTATACCTCTTCCAAACCCTTCCTATTGCACTTCCTAGATCATTTTTCCGCGGCTGTCATAAGGCCTTTAGGCTATACATTTGGCGGGGTAAACTCTCTAGATTATCATTTTCCTATCTGACTCGGTTGAAATTACAAGGTGGTTTAGGTTTGCCCAATCTAGAATTATATTGGAGAGCTTCATATCTACGCAGAATCGTTGAATGGTCTCTATGCCCTTCTAAACAATGGATTTCCTTAGAGGATTCCTTCGCTCTATGTCCTATTGGGGCTTTAGCTTGGATCCGTGACCCAGTGCGCATGGTTCTTCATACTGCCCACCCTTTTATGATTCCTACTCTCAGGGTCTTTCGGAAGGTTTTGGGGGAGGGCGTGTTAGCCAGGGCTCCTAGCCCTTTGACGCCCCTGAGCGGCAATCCAGACTTTTCCCCTTGCTTTCTATGGGCGGCCTGGCGGCTTTTTTGCCCCCCGGGACAACCCTTGCTTCGATTGTACCAGGTGATGAATGCTGCTGTGCTCCGTCCATTGGCTGAATTGGTGCAACCAGGTCATCCAGTTTCTTTCCTCTTAAAGTTTATGTATCACCAATTGAAACCTTTTATATTTGCCTCGGTCGACGTGAATCTGGTGGCCAGACCCTTGACACGGTTTGAGAGATTCTGTACGGATAAAACAGCACTTCCCCACATGTTATCTAAATTATATGCTTTACAGGTGTCCCCAGAGCCGCTGTCCAAGCCATATTACATTAGCCTTTGGGAACGGGATTTAAATTGTATGTTTTCTCCCGCTGAGTGGTCCAAGATTCTTCTCATAGCACACAAGGGCACGGTTTCTAGTCGGATGCAAGAAACTACATTTAAGATTATAACTCGTTGGTACAAGGTCCCTGCTGACCTCCATAGATTCCTTCCTTCCGTTTCACCTATGTGTTGGCGCTGCGGTTCCCATCCGGGTACTCTCCTCCATATTTGGTGGTCTTGCCCCTTGGTCCGGCTGTTTTGGGACTCGGTGTCAGACGCAATCCGTGAGATTGCAAACCCGGATTTCTCAGCCTCCCCCGAATCCATTTTGCTACACCACAACGACCTCCCGTTCTCTAGCTATAAAAAGTCAATGACTTTCCAACTCATTAACGCTGCCAATGCCATTATCCCTAGACACTGGAAGTCGGTCAGCCCACCCTCCTTTTCAGCCTGGGTTAGTCAGGTTGAGTTTATATATCACATGGAAGTTCTCATGGGATCCTCCCGAGGAACAGATCATACAATCGAACTTAAATGGTTCTATTGGCGATCTTATGTGGCTGGGCTAGAGAGGGTTTCGTCTGGTACCTCGGGCATACCTTGCAGTGCTCAATCTACATGATTGCTATCTCTACGGTTCCCGGCCTACTACGTTTATTTACACACGTCTCACACACTCTTTCCGCTGGACCTCGATTTTCGTTCTCTTATTTGGTTTTGTTTTTATGTTCGCCCTGGTACTTAGCATGCCTTGTTGATCCTCTCTCCTCTAAGGTGTTACGCCTCATATTTGCATAGGGTCAATTTTCGTTATGTAGGTATGCGTATTGTTTGTTCGCCTCCGTGTACTCATTTGGTGATGTATCGTTCAACTACATTTACATCTGCACATGTTTTGTACTTCCATTTGCGATGTTGTGATCTTCTGCCTCTTTTCGGTGTCAGATCGAACCCTAATCAGTTTTCATTCGGTAGTATGTGACAATTATCTTTTCTACTCTACTGGCTCCTACAGCCGTGTAAGAACTAATCTTGCCTTATCAACTGACTCTGTTTTTAGGCTACTACTAGGGTCGCTGTATAACTCAGGAACGCTATGGAATGTATTGTTTTGCCATTGTGAGCGGCATCTTTATTGTAAATGTTATACTATGTACTTCGCCTGTTGATATCAGATGTCAATTGTTACTTTTATTCAAGCGATTTTTTACCAAATGTGCAATAAACGGAGAATTAAAAAAAAAAAAAAAAAAAAAAGAGTGACTAAATCTTCAGATTAGGAATCATGCTAGAACAGCAGCATATTATAGAAAAGCTTATCACCATACAGAAATGGGAAACAGATTTTGATATTTCCTATTCGGTAGAAGTTTGGCATTCCGCTTGGAACAATTTAAGGAAAACAATCCACTGCATCAATTTACATGAAAAATTTTTAAGCTACTGCATAGGTGGTACTATGTTCCCACAACTTTACATAAAATGGCTAGATCCAACTCCAATAAATGTTGGAGATGTAAACTAGAACTAGGTACTGCAGCTCATATCTGGTGGCACTGTGATAGATTAACGACAGTAAAATTTGAAATTACGAACCTATTCAATAAGATGTTCGGACAACAATGGAGTTTATCTCCCCAATCTTTTCTATTTCATATAGACATACCTGTGAAAAACAAATTTAATCTAGAATTAGCAATTAACATTTTTGCAGCTGCTAAAATTTGTTTGGCACGCAACTGGAAATCTTCGATTACCAACACAAAATGGAGAAGCGTTTTTTCTATGTACACAATAATATAAAAAAATATGATGAAATTTGGCTACCATGGCGGGAAATTTTCTCCACTACAAAACAATCTCTCATCCTTGACAATTAAGTCGTAACTTTATCTCATCTATTTATCCTTTCCTCTCTATCCCTGATATTATATAAGCCTGTTCGACCTGACTATAGACCAACTTGCCGTTCTATGTATGATTGTTTGGAATTCGATTTATCACTATGATTACTCAATTACAACTTGGTTATGGAATAATGTAGTTGTCTGCTGCGATTGAAAATTGTTGTGAAAATATTGAAATAATAATAAAAAATATAAATAATATAAAAAAAAGAAATCTGTATGATTACACATTTATTGCTCCTGGATAGACCTGAGAATGACAATACCTCATGGTTTCTCATTGAAAAAGAAGCTAATAACTCTTTTCAATTAACTGATATTATCTGGATGACCCATGAAATACCGTATTTGCTCGATTATAAGACGACCCTGATTATAAGACGACCCCCCAAAATCTGAATATTAACTTAGGAAAAAAAAAGAAAAAGCCTGAATATAAGACGACCCCAAAGGAAAAAAGTTTTACCAGTAAATGTTAATTCATGTAAACTATTTTTTTAATAAAAGCTATGATTGAGAAAAATATTTTTTTTGTTTTTATTTCTTGTATTTTCCAACCTGCCCCCCAGTTACGCACATCTGCCCCCAGGCTTGCCACCCCAATATGGCACTGTGGCCCATGATATGCCTTTTAACCCTCTATATGCCACTGTGCCCCATGGTATGCCTTTTGACCCCCTATGTGCCACTCTGCCTCCAGAAATGCCTTATACCCCTATATCCCATTCTGGCATTTAGGGGGTTAAAATGCATATTATGGGGCAGAGTGGCATATAGGGAGGTATAAGGCATTTCAGGAGGCAGAGTGGCATTAAGGGAGTTAAAAGGCATTGTATAGAGCACTCTGCCTCCAGAAATGCCTTATACCCCTATATGCCACTCTGGCATTTAGGGGGTTAAAAGGCATATTATGGGGCAGAATGGCATATAGGGAGGTATAAGGCATTTCAGGAGGCAGATTGCTCTATTAAATGCCCCCTTAACGCCACTCCAGAAATGCCCTATGCCCCCATTTAACACACACACACCCTATACCCCCATTTAACTAACACACACACACACACACACTCTCTCTCTCTCCCCCCCTTCCCCCTCTCTCACCCCCCTCTCACCCTCTCTCCCCCCTCTCTGCCCCCTCTCTGCCCCCTCTCTCCCCTCTCAGCCCTCTCTTACCGGTGCTTCCAGCCGGGGCAGCGGGTTGACGTCGCCTTCCGCTGCAGCCGCAAGGAGGTGGAGTTGGCAGCGGGGGTTTGTATGCATCCGTCGCGTATACTTTCCCCGGCTGTCAGAGGTCAGAGATCAGAGTTCCCCGCACCGGAAAAGGGGAATTTATCAAATTCCGAAATTTTCAACTATATAAGAATAAAACATTTCTTACAAACAGTAGATGTTGTTACCTTCCCAAGAATTTAAGATTTTCTTAATAAACATTATAAAACAAGATTAATCCACAAGGTAGGTTTATTAATGGGAAGTTTAGAAATAGATGACCCCTTACCTAATAAAGGAAGATGGGAAAAGGATACAGGGGAATCCTACTCAAAAGAAGAATGGATTCAGGGGTACAATGAAATTAAGAAACAGTCACATTGTCTGGGGATGCATGAGCTTTATTATAAAATCATATACAGATTTTGAACACCAGTTCAAATCTCTAAATATGATAAAAATAGTTCTAGATTATGTTGGAAATGTGGAAAAGAAGAAGGCACTATATATCGCATGTGGTGGAATTGCGAGGAAGTAAAGAAAATACTTAAAATTCTCTTTAATACTATTAATGAGATATTGGGATCTAAAATTGAGCCAACTCCACAGATATTTATTTTCCATATGGGTCTTACAAAATTCCATAAGTTACAGAGAACTTGTTATAGCAAGGAATTGGAAAAAGATAGGCACAATATCCTGGGACGAGATATATGCTCATTCCCAATTCCAATGTAAAATTGAAGAAGGATATTATGCAAGCATAGCTAAATGTAAGATACACAATGACATCTGGAAACCATGGTTAACCCATACACATTCAGAGACTGAGATATTAATGCAATAAGAAGATAAATTACCCATAGTACGTTAAGAGATACCTAATTTATTAATGTTATAGAGTTGGATGATGGTATGAATCTAGAAATTATCAATACGAATTATGATTTATATACCTCCCTTAAATAATAATAATAATAAATAAATAACTAAAATTAGAAGAACGTATTTTTTTTTTAAAAAAAGGGGAATATAAAATATTTCTTTGAATTATTGTTTTTGTACTTTTTTATGTATTTATATATGTATTTATGTACGTTAATGTGTATTGTATTTATTTATATATGATTTTTGTATGTTTATAAAAAAAAATTGTAAAAAAAAAAAAGATCCAGATCCCCCTCAGTGCTGCAGGGGACCTGGATCCTCCTCTCTGGCAGCCTCTGCTGCTGCCGGCACTTCCGCTTGGGCTTCTATGACGGAGCACCGGCGTGACATGACCTTCCGGTGGTCAGTCAAAGAAGCCCCGGCAGAGTGGCATATTGGGGGTTAAAAGGCATATATAGGGGGTATAAGGCATTTCTGGGGACAGAGTGGCATATAAGGGGGTATAAGGCATATTTGGGGGGCAGATGTGCATAACTAGGGGCAGGTTGGCAAATAAAAGGAAATAAAAACAAAATAATTTTTCTCAATCATAGTTTTTATTAAATATGAAAAAATATCCACTAGGAATAAAAGGGGTAATTCATTAATTTTGGGAGTTTGCTACAAACCCCAAAACAGGGGTATGTAAGATCAGCTTTTTTTTTATAAACTTGAAAAAGCTGCATAGCAGGGTAATGTTCTAGTCATGGGGGATTTTAATTACCCTGTCATTGAGTGGTATATTGGGGCTAGTAATTCAGTGAAAGGGAGGAGATTTTTGAACTTTCTGCATGACAACTACATGTCTCAGTTAGTAGAGGCACCTACTAGAAAGGGGGCTTATTTGGATCTTCTATTACCGAACAACGTGGTGCTGTTTTCAAATATTCAAGTACGGGAGCAATTGGGAAGTAGTGATTATAATATGGTGCAGTTTGAAATTAAAAGTTAAGAACATGCTTGCAGAGAATTAATTGGGATGACATCTTTGTCCAAAGAGATATTTCTAAACATGTACCATTAGCAAGTAAATCCACAAGAAAGAAACTAAAACCAATGTGGATGAATAAAAGTGTTAGTCAGGTAATGCGAAAAAAGAAATTGCCATTTAAACTGTACAAGTCAGAGGGATCAGCGGCATCATATGTCAAGTATAAAGATGCCAACAGATGAAAGCCAAGGAGATCCAAACAGATCCAAAAAGATTTTTAAGTGCATCAATGCCACAAAATCTAGGAGTGACAATGTAGGTGTTTTGAAATCTGGAGATGGTGAATTAATTAGTGAGGATCAGGAAAAGGTAGCAGACCAGAGCAGTAAAAGCGGTGGTATCACAGTCTAAATGTTGATAATAGGTGTTCACTACACTATTTGTTAGGGATATTAATGAGATAAAATAGGCAAAGACAATATATCACATACACAAAATACTGACGCTATTAATTATTGTAGGACTACATCCACAATATTAATATAAAGAGATACCCTATATTTTATCTCTGATCCTAAATCCTTTCACATTATAATTCAAAATGAGATATTATACCATCATGATAGTTAAAATATTATTTATTATAAAAACACAATCTACAAATCTCTATATGACCCATAAAAAAATATCTTTTAACCCCTTAACGACAATTGCCGGTCCTGGCACGACACGGAAAAGCATGTGCTTTACGACAATTGACGTGCCAGGACCGGCACGTCTTTAAACGGGTGCAGAAAACGATCTACTTTCGCTTTCTGCACCCAAAAAGCGTTGCTGAATGCCTCGACCTCGAGGCATTCAGCAACGCCGCGATCGGCACGAAACTTAAATGGTGTCGCTGGAATGCCTCGATCAGGAGGCATCCAGCGACACCAAACACTTACCTTTCGATGGGCTGTGACCGCTCCGGAGAGCGGTCACAGCCGCAGCTGCCGGTGATCTTCGCCATCAAGCAAGATGGCCGCCGCCCTGCAAGAGAAACAAGCAAGTTTTAAAGTTCGCTAGATGGTCTCCAGACATCTAGAGAACTCTGGCTCCACTTGCAGGTTGAATACAGGTACTGCATTCACCATGCAAGTCAATGGAGCCCAGCTTTCTAATCACAGTGTGATTAGTAAAAATAAATTAAAAAATAAAATAAAATTAATAATAATTAGAAAAAAATAGTAAAAAAACAGTAAAATGTAAAAATCATTTCCCACTGATGTCACTATCAGGGGAACCTCCAAGTTGAAAAAAAATGTTACATTTTTTTTTAAAAAAAGGCAAAAAAAAAATAAAATATATATATAAAAAATATATTTTTGTGAGCAAGTTCTAAAATTTGCATATTAGCTTAAAACAATTCTCGCATGGAAAGAGTTAAAATACTGGCATATTAAATGCCCGTGGGGTGTCTACTTTTAAAAAAGGTATGATTTGATGGGGTAAATTGAATTGGCCGGGTTCAACAATGTCCCAATTAACACGGGGGGAAGGATGGCCACACATCTAATTTCCAATTAGAAAAATGCACACGTACCAAATGTGGCCTTTTAGTTCCCCAAAAAAATGACAAACCCATGCATGTGGGGTATCACTGCATTCAGGAGATGTTGCTGAACACATATTGGGGTGTCGTGTGACAGCGGCATATACCAGGAGCTGTAAATTCATACATAAAGTAGGTGTGTGTGGGAAAAATACACACACAAAAATACTACTGCAAACTTCGAAACAATGCTGGTGGTAAAATGTGTGCATGCAAAGAGTTAAAATACCAGCATTTAAAATACCCTGTGGTGTGTAGTTTTCAAAAATATATGGTTTTGTTGGGCACACTGAAATGGCCCGGCTCAAAGATGTACCAAATAGGGCATGGGCAGTGGATCCCCCAAATGCCAAAGTTCAACATTGAAAAATGTGCATGCCCCAAATGTGGCCCTTTTGCCCCCAAACAGCCAGGCGAAATCATTCATGTGGGGTATCACTGCGCTCAGGAGATGTTGCTGAACACATATTGCGGTGTTTTATGATAGTGACATATACCAGAACTTTTTAATTCATACCTGAAGTAAAATGTGTGTGACAAAACAAATGCATAAAAAAAGACTACCATAAAGTTTGACAAAGACTGGTGGTAGATATGGTGCATGGAAAGAGTTAAAATACTAGCATTTGAAATACCCTGAGGTGTCTAGTTTTCAAAAATATATGGGTTTATTGGGCACACTGAAATGGCCCGGCTCAAAGATGTACCAAATAGGGCATGGGCAGTGGATCCCCAAATGCCAAAGTTCAACATTGAAAATGTGCATGCCCCAAATGTGGCCCTTTTGCCCCCAAACAGCCAGGCAAAATCATTCATGTGAGGTATCGCTGTACTCAGGAGATGTTGCTGAACACATATTGGGATGTTTTATGATAGTGACATATACCAGAACCTGTTTATTCATACCTGAAGTAAAATGTGTGTGAAAAAACAAATGCAAAAAAATTACTACCATAAAGTTTGACAAAGGCTGATGGTAGAATAAGTAATTTTAAAAAATTAAAATACTAGCATTTGGAATACCCTGGGCTGTCTAGTTTTCAAAAATATATGACTTGATGGGGTAAATTGCATTGGCCGGGTTCAAAGATACCCGAAATGGCACATGGGGGGAAGAATTACCAGATTCAGAAAAAATGGCTTTGAAATAGCAAAACGCTACCTGTACTTATTGCCCCATAATGTGTAGAAAAAAGCAAAAAAACATAAAAACATTGGGTATTTCTAAACTCAGGACAAATAGTAGAATCTATTTAGCAGGTTTTTTTATTACCTTTTATAGATGAGTAAAAGATTTTTCAACTAAAAGTTAGAAACAGTCATTTTTTTCTAAATTTTTCACCATATTTTATACTTTTTTAATAGTAAATAATATTATACAATCAAAACAATGTCATCTAAAGAAAGCCCTTCTTGTCCTGAAAAAAACAATATCTAATGTGTGTGGGTTCAGTAAACGGGAAAGAAGAAAATTACAGCTAAACACAAGCAGCGCAGAAATGTTAAAACGGCCATTGTCACGAAGGGTACAAAAAGTAAAATCAGCCTTTGTCACGAAGGGGTTAAACATGTCAAAAATACAGTGTATAAGTATTAATCATTGTCTTAAGAGTCTAACACATACAAAATGCAACAGGTGAACAAGCACATTGCATAAACGTTTCAGCTTGATCAAATGATATCACCTGATATAAATGGCATTTGTTAATATCCAACCAATTAATTTTCAATCCACTCAGCAACCAAAATAAAACCCCAAAAGTAATAATCAGGGCGGTAACAAAAAGATCACTTATATCTTTCTGTTTTAGTGAAATTTCTAATATGACAATTAAAAATAATTTAATAATGTCTAAAGAGTATTAGTGAAATTTGCCAGAAGAATGTTAGCTACTCAAAGTAATTATGAGAGTAAAATGGTGCCAAGATCTTGTAATGTTCAAAATTAAATTCTCTGGGGTCTTCAAATTGTTTAACCCCTTAAGGACCAGGCTAATTTTTTCGTTTTGTACCCTGTGGGACCGAGGCTGTTTTAACACTTTGGCGGTGCTTGTGTTCAGCTGTAATTTTCTCCTCATTTATTTAGTGTACCCACACATGTTGTATATTGTGTTTTTCAGGACAAGATGTGCTTTCTTCAGATACCATATGTTTTGATCATATCATCTTATTAACTATAAAAAAAAAATTATAACACATGGTGAAAATTTGAAAAAAAACACCTTTTATGACTTTTCTTTGAAAAATCTTTTACTCACCTACAAAAGGAAGTAAAAAAACTAGCTAAATAGATTCTACTTTTTGTCCTGAGTTTAGAAATACCCAATGTTTTTATGGTTTTTTGCTGTTTTTTGGAAGTTATTGGGCAATAAGTACAAGTAGCGTTTTATGATTTCCAAACCTAATCTGGTCATTCTGCCTCCATCTGCTCTTTGGAACATCTTTGAAGCCAGTTAACTCAATTAATCCCAATCAAACCATATATATTTTTGAAAAATAGACACCCCAAGGTATTTCAAATGCTGGTATTTTAACCCTTTTATGCATGAGATTCTACCACCTGCCTTTGCCAAAATTTAATTTTGTATTTTTTCCCACACAAATTGTATTTCAGGAATTAATTCATAGCTCCTGGTATGCGTCACTATCAAACAACACCCCAATGTGTGTTCAGCAACATCTTCCGAGTGCAGTGATACCCCACATGAATGGGTTTGTCGTGGTGTTTGAGCTTTAAAATGCCACATTTTGGAAGTGCGCTTTTTGTCTCCATTTTGGTCAGTCTGTACCTATGCCCTTTGAGCCCAGCCACTCCAATTTACCCCATCAACCGGCAAAGGTCGCAAAAACATAAACTTTTAAATACAGGGCTTATTCCCATTTTCTCCACCTATTGATTGAAATCCTGCAATCATAATTGTGGATTTTACTCATAATTAAAACTTCCTAGCATATTTATACCATTGTATTTCCATTATTGACCGCTGAGAGATGCTCCGTTCTAAGAAATAGCTTTAAGACTATTACATAAAACATCTGGAATTTGTCCTTAATTACACGTATCTCTAGAAGATAATACCTCCTAGGTAGCAAATCAGTTTCGGTGGTCTTGCAATGTATCCCCTATTAAAATTCACATTCCTAGAGATAAGTAGCTTCTACTCCTTAAATTTTCCCATAGAATATACACTAATTAGGAAATACTTGCTGAAACAGCTATATTCATAAAGGCTTCTTTGTTCTCAATATAGAGATATCAAGGACAAAAAAAATCCTTTATGATTAAGGAAAACAAAATGACTCTGACTCCATTTTGTGTTCATGTAATATACTAAAATATAAAATACTTGTTTTTCAGCCTCAAATATGACATATTGAACTACTGAAATCATTTGATGTTATACTGATTCCCGCTTAGCAACATTTATAAAGATCCTAATTGTATTTTTTTCTCTGTTTCATAGTTTCGCATGGAAATCCAGTTGGCAGATCTCAGATGTACTTTAAAGTCAATGAAATGCCACAAAAAGTAATATGCCAAGTGCAGCCCAGAGACGGCATTGAAGTATACACCATTTTCAGCATATTTTGTACATCCGGCCAGGAGGTAAAATAGCTAAGTAATATATTTGTAAGGAGGACTTTCTAACAATATATAAATAAAACCATTATCAGCCAGCACTCTGTAATAGTGATGCCCTTTTCACTACTCTGCATTGCATTTCTTGATCCTACTAAAGGATCTTTTTCACGCCATAAAGATTTTGTCATAATAGTGTAAATTTATAGCCAAACGCCTGATTACAATGGGCGTAATTCTCACCCAATTTCACATTTTATAAATATATTGAAACAAAAAAAAATATTTAGCTGTGCCAAAACATTTTATCTTACACCTAATAAATTGTTTTCGTATCATTGATACAGTCCCACAGATGTCAAGAGGTGGGGATTAAGAGAACAAAAAAAGTTAATTTGTGAATTAAATTATTTAGAACCCAATGGAATGAATAGGGAGTTTAGTTTAGTCCCATGTCAATGATGAAATAAGAGTATATTTTTTGGGGGGAGCTGTATGTATATATCATTTGGTGATTATTTCCTTCTCTTTTGCAGTATATCCTAGGTCATCTACACCAATGATATATGCAACTCTCACTGTGAGAACACATACATTAAACATAGCAACATGAAGTGAACACAGATAAGAACCAATTAGCCCATCTAGTCTGCCCAACCTCTGAATACTTTTGTTAGTCCCTTAGTCCATTTAAAGATTTAAAATAGGGGGAAAAAAGTGGGCGTATAATCGGGCCAATACGGTAATTTGGTAAATTAATTATAATTTATATATATAATTTATAGTATAATTAGTAATTAGGTGAGAGTTTCACCTCTTGTAATCATGTGTTTGGTTATAGCTTTTAAACTATAAACCTTTCTAGTACAGAGTGTTGAGTGATATCGTCTTTATTTATAATTACTCTTGGACTGAGTGGACTACTTCTCTGGCACCTGAATATTTGAGTGCTGTCTGGCACTGGTGTTTTGTCCAGAGGCTTATGCAGTGAGAGAATGGTATGCATGGGGTAGACATAAAGTTATCTTGAATCTAAGACAAGATTGAGGTCTGAGTCTCTACATCAGGAAAAACAGACAGACTAAAATCGGCCAAGTAGTTCTTTTTTGTTTCTGAGATTGTAGATAAAACTATTACTATTGCTACAAATGTGTCAGTAATGCACCATGTAGAATGCAAAGAAAATTAAACCACCCATAATAAGTTTTCATATGGAAAGTACAAAAAAAAAAAACAGTGAAATTTGTATATTTTAAATTAAACGAAAACTTGAAATATTATAAAGCCATTCAATATGTTGTTGAAAAAATAGTTAATGTACCCTCGACACTTTATTTTTATCTGTACCATTAATAATTTGTATAATTCTAACGTGCATTTGCTGTAGTTAAGAACTACGACTTTTATGTAGGTTTGTGATTGAACTTTTATGGACAGCCCTAGCAAATAATAATGCTTTGTAGGAGAGATGTGTTTTCAACCCCTTGACTTCACCATACATTATAAAGGGGAAACTATAGGGCTGCATAGATTTCTTCAGTCTCCTCGTCCATTAAATTCTGCATTATTCAGCACCGGCTCAGTCCTTCTTGCTGTGAAAACCTGCCAGTGTTGGTCTAAGGAATAGTTGGTTATCCAACTTCCCCTTTATTGAATAAATGCCAGAAGCATTCCTGAGGATCTAACTTAAGAGGTACTGGAGGATTTTGTCTAAGAAATATATCAAGCACTGCTGCTTACGGCTACTAGCTTGAACTTTCTAAACCAAAGAAATTTGACAGAGAACTTCCCAGGGACAAATTAACTTGTGTCATATTAAAGAGGAGGCAGCTACAGGCATCACAAAAATGCCCTAAATTTACCTAACAGGTTCAAAAATATAAAAGCTTTAAGATTCAACGTTAAAGGAGCCGTGGGAAAATATACAATATCTTATACGTAGGGATAAGTTAAGATCCAACACAAAATGAGGTCTGTCACGGAGCCGGATAGTCCGACCGACTACCTCCGCTGACTTGTGCTCCCTTAGCCTGGGACAACACATTCTTTCCCCGGTTTCCCAGTCACTAACCGATATAAACCAAAACAAAAACTGCTTTATTTTTCACACACGTGGCTGGATATAGCCAACAAAGCACATATTAACATAAAACAAGATATTGGGATACAAACCGCCCCCTTATTAACAATACAATGGGGTCCCAACCTCCACTATCTATTACTGAAATCAATTCCAAGGTTTGGCCGAGGTAAATGTCTATAGTGGTGGAACTGGGTGAGGGGGGAGAGACTGACTTATACAATATATTAGTACACCATGGTGGGGGCTGATTTATACAACATAGTATAGCACCATGGGGGGGGGTCTGATGTTATACTAATAATCCCCTCAGCAAATCATGGGATTATGTACTTCTTGGGGTAGACACAGAAGTCTTTAGAAAGCCAGGGCCCATAGTCAGTAGGGAGGAGGCTGGCTCTCATGCCTTTTCAATGGCCTCAGTGATGGAGGGTTCTGTCACAAGGTTCAACACAACATATTTTTAGTTGAGGAGGACATAATTCTACTAAGATCTGGTTCTTTCAAATCCCTTGACATCTCAAAAGCCTTGCGTATCAGGATGGGCAACTAACATGTGATCTAAGATGTAGGTCATTTAACAAAATATCATTGGAGGGATACTATCAGAGCAATCTAGCCCACCTACACCCGAACCCCTTCATTATGGGCATAAAACACCCCTTCAGGGTGTTTTATGCCCATAATGGCGGAGCTTCTGGTGATGTCTCCTGATCCTCCAATCATAAGCTCCATAATTTTGGCGGAAGTCTGCTGGGACGTCATGTCCGCAGAGATGTGGATGAAGGAAACAGAGAGAAAACAGGAGAGAGAAAAACAAGAAGATGAAGAAAAAACAGAAGCAAGACACAGAAGGAAGACTTTCAGGGAGTGTGAGTGAAAGAGCCCATGAATTTTAGATGAAAATTTTGTTTTTTGCTTTGTTTTCTTCCATTTTGTTGGTGGTCTGGTCTCGTTTTCAGTGATTCATACAAATTGGTGAAAAAAGCAAAAACCTTATACATTGGAAAGGGTTTGGTCCTAAAGAACATTGGGAACATGGGAACCTGCTGGTGATCCCCACGCTACAGCTAAACTGTCAGCTTTCCATAGACAGCATTCTGAGAAACCCTTGACCTCTTGGGCTCAGAGATCAAGCTTTGGTGTGGGGCCCTTTGTCCTTGAGCACTCACGTCTGCCTCCTCAGAGCCACTAGGGGCGTGGTATGCAGCACAATGTATAGCACTATAGCTCACTAGTTGGGCACTAGTGGGCACTGTAGCTAGACTGGGGGGGCCCGCTCTCTGGAACACGATTGAAAGCCCGCAGACAGGGCACACGGCTGGAAGCTTGCAGATAGGGTACGTGGCTGGGATATGACTGAAAGCCCACAGACAGGACATGGGAAACACGGCAGGGCAATGGATAAATGACAGGGAGCCCTCAGGCAGGGCAGATGTAGTTAGGCAGGCCAGGTCAAAACCAGAAGGATGCCGAATCAAAATCCAGGAGGAGAGTCAGAACAAGCCGGGTCAACTCTGGCAATAGAAGAGCTAAATCAGGAACCAAGCAAGAAAGTCAGAAGCAAGCCAGGTCACAACAGATTAATCAAAATCAGAAAGCTGCTACAAGAAGAACAGGGTCTGGCAGAGGGCAGATACACTGCAATGCATAGGCCCGGAGTGGTGGAATAAGCAGGTATTTAAGGGGGAGGGCTGCATCCAGGTAAGCAGATGCAGCTGGTCAGGTCATTGGCATACAGGGTACTGTGATATGACAGGTGACCTCTAGAGACTGCAGTGGACATGACCCCTATTAAATAAATACAGGCTGACAGGGTGTGTAATTGTGTATATGTGTGTTAGCATGGATGTTTACTTGTGTGTATGAGCATGGATGTATACTTTTGTTTGTGTGGGAGCATGGAAGTGTAATTGGGTGTGTATGACCATGGATGTGTTACTGTGGTGAGATGGCGTGTGTGTAATGTGTTGTGTTCACATATGTTGACAGTTTGTCACGACCACCCGCACAATGGCACTCACCGCAGGAGTTATTCTGCCCAATCCCCTGATACCAAGAAAGGGGCCCTTAGTAACAGGGAACCAGGACTTAGAGGATCCCAACAGCAAGGAGGCCAAGTACGGGCAGGTAAATATAGGTACTGAGTAGGTAAGGTGAAGGAATCTCCAGACGAACCCCACAGGTAGAAGCCGAAGGGCTTGACACAGAACAGGTAGTAGTACAAGCCAGAGGGTCGAGACACGGAGCGGGAAGTCAGACAAGCCAAACTGGTACACGGATCACCGGACAGAGGTACAGAATCAAAATCCAAAGAGTCAGGCAAGCAAAGGGTCAATGGTAACGAAGATCAGGAACACAGCAGCAAACAAAGTATAGGACCACAACAGGGTGCAGGAGAAACGGATATCCGTCTTTTTAAATCCGCCGGCAATCAAAAACCCCGCCTCCATGGTAACGTCACAACCGAGCCTCCGTCCGTCCATCATCGACCCGATACCAGACCATACGCAGCACACTGCATCAAATTGTCGTCCCAGAAGGAAGCCTCTTCTAAAGATGATGCACAAGAAAGCCCGCAAACAGTGTGCTGAAGACAAGCCGACTAAGGATGTGGATTACTGGAACGATGTCCTGTGGTCCGATGAGACCAAGATAAAGCACGATGGTGGGAGTGTCATGGTCTGGGCCTGCGTGAGTGCTGCCGGCACTGGGGACCTACAGTTCATTGAGGGAACCATGAACACCAACATGTGTACTGTGACATGCTGAAGCAGAGCATGATCCCCTCCCTACAGATACTGGCCCACAGGGCAGTATTCCAACATAACGACCACAAACACACCTCTAAGATGACCACTGTCTTGCTAAAGAAGCTGAGGGTAAAGGTGATGGACTGGCCAAGCATGTCTCCAGACCTAAACCCTATTGAGCCTCTGTGGGGCATCCTCAAACAGAAGGTGGGGGAGCGCAAGATCTCTAACATCCACCAGCTCCGTTATGTCGTCATGGATGAGTGGAAGAGGACTCCAGTGGCAACCTGTGAAGCTCCATGCCCAAGAGGGTTAAGGCGGTGCTGGAAAATAATGGTGGCCACAAAAAATATTGACACTTTTGGGCCCAATTTGGACATTTCCACCTAGGGATGTACTCTCTTTTGTTGCCAAGGTTTAGACATTAATGGCTGTGTGTTTAGTTATTTTGAGGGGACAGCAAATTGACACTGTTATACAGGCTGTACCCTCACTACTTTACATTGTAGCAGAGTGTCATTTCTTCAGTGTTGTGACATGAAAAGATATAATCAAATATTTACAAAAATGTGAGGGGTGTACTCACTTTTGTGAGATACTGTAAGTCAGTGCATTGGCCTTAAGTGCCAGGGCCAACCTTGAGCCCCAGTCCCACCTTGCTTATGCAAACTCTCTTGCCAACTCCCCCGTAATTGAATAAACCACTTTTTTTTGTGTGGAATGACCCTCAACCTACATATGAATTCTAAAAATAAATGCATTTTAGGTTTCCATCTTTTGCATATACTCCTTTTCCTTTGTATTCATAATTTAATTTTAATTTGGACAAAGCTAATAATTCCAGACTGTACGTACTGAATGTTCCCTGCAATGTCAAACACATCTGGGGTGCAAAGTACACCATAGGATAGACTTGTAGATTTATGTTCAAATAACCTAACCCAATTTTTGATAATTTTGTTAAGTAAACCTTTTGTAATGTAATATGATCTGTACTTAATAATCTAATCAGGATGCCTGCCTTCACGTAGAAAATCTCTCCATAAACGTAAACTAAGAAAAAACATAAAAATGGAAAAGTTAGTAGTAGAAATAGATTACACTTAAGACAATGTTTGTTAGTAGAAACATTTTATATCGTTATATACATATATAATATATATAAAAGGCTGTCACTAATGTGATAAACACACTTGATTTCTTTGGTTAGGACCTTTCTTATGAATTCAGTTACAAGACGGGAAAATACTCAAGACAAAAAATACTATATCAAGGAAGGGATGTCCAGTATTATTTCAGTTTGCCTGCTGGCAAAGCAGATGATGGATTCAAAGGTAAAAGTACATTTTTTACAGTGTAATATTTAGTGTAACATTAGCGTAATGTTTTTTGGACTGTCAAGAAATGTGTGGGTGTATGTGGGTGTATGTATGTATACAGGGGAGTAACTAGAAACCACAGGGCCTTGGTGCAAAAAATTGTCCCGCCCCTTCCAACATACAACATATTTAAACACACACAAATTACACACTTACTCATACTCACTAACATACACTGCAGCTCACCCCACTTACACAAGTACATATCCATGATCATACACAAACAAGTACACATCCATGCTCTCACACACACCAGTACACATCCATGCTCATACAAACACGCACGTACACATACATGCTCACACATACACATAATTACACATCCATGCTTACGCACACACGCAAGTACACAAGAAAAACAATTCTTCACTCCAAGAGGCAATCGGATTTCTCCTTGGATCAAGACGCTCTAAAATATTATTTTTTTTTTAAATAATCTTTAATATTTTTAACAGAGGTGTTGAAGGGATCGCGAGGGGGGGTTATGAGCGAGGTAATATTTATCTAATTGTTCTTTATTTGTTTCATCTGTCTTTGTTTAGACAGACCTATTACTATATATTGTGTATCTACTCCAAATTTTTCCCCACATTTCTCTCGTTTTCAGGGATGAACCGTTAATCCAATTTACACCTTTCCCCATAGTTATCTGATTTTTAAGTTGTGCCTCCAATTTTTGTAGAGAAATTACCATATCCTGTTTCCGATGTTTAGCAATCAGCTTTTTTTGCAGCCAGTAGGCAGTGTATCACAAAAGTTTTTTGTAGTGGATTTAGAGGAGGCCATCCCTGATGCAGCAAACCCAGAGCAGGGTTTTTCTTGATATCTATTTTTATGATCTTTTTTATCAAAGCAAAAGCATTTTCCCATAAGGTTTTCATTTTACGGCAATTCCACCACATGTGAAGGTAATTGCCCTCCACTTGGTTACACCTCCAGCATAATCTGGATTGTTGAGAACAGGTATGTGCCATTCTAGTTGGAGTTAAGTACCAGTTATTGTATAACTTGAATTGGGTTTCTAAGAGGGATAGATCTCGTGTAGCCTTATTGACAGTGGCGTCTCCAGCTTTCATATTTAGGGGGGGCACATGGGGGGCCAGGGACCAAAGTAGGGGGGCCAATTATAAAATGGTACATATACACTATATATATATATATATATATATACACGTTAGACGTGCATTTTTAACTACATAATATGCACTTATTACCCCCTGCTTCCGATATATATTAATATTAGCTCCTGCTGCTGATATATATTAATATTAGACCCTGCTGCCGGTATATATTATTAGTCCCGGCTTCCGATATATATTAATATTAGCCCCTGCTGCCAATATATATAAATATTAAACCCTGCTGTCAATATATAAATATTAGACCCTGCTGCCAATATATAAATAAATATTAGCCCCTGCTCCCAATACATATATATACATATATATAAACATTAGACCCTGTTGCCAATATATTTTATAGTGAAAAAATTGGACCCTACCCAAGCATTTCCTTGGGTCCTGCTCAGCGCTCCCTTGCATGCAATCACTCCCTCCGCTACCACACCGAAAAAAATATATTTGCCACACTGACTGCAGATCGGGAGAAGACAGTGAGAGTCAGTCCTGCACCGTGACAGTGAGAGGTCCTCTCTCCTGTAATCATCCCCAGAGTCCCTTTATCCCCTCATTCACTAAACCATACCGCTCTTTTACTTACACCCTGTAGTTCAGGTATAGATCAAATAAACAACACATGGAAACAGCACACGCAACTGAATTAGACAAAAAAACCCTGTATTTGCATGTATACATAAATAATGTATGGAAACATAGCAGATACAGATCAACAGAATTATACACACTATTTGACATCCAAACAACTATAAATCATTTTTATCACATTATTAAAATCCCAGAAATCAAAAAAGTTAAAAGGCCCAAATAAATTAAGATTAGACATAATGGAATCAAACATTTGCTACTGCAAAAAAGTTTAGATGAAAAAGTCCAGTTTTATTCAGCGCAACAAAACAGTGATAGCATTATTCTTAACAATATTAATGCATTAATGCAACACCAACCATCTTAGCACTGCGTCACCAAATGAACACCTCATTACAGATAACACAATGCATGCAGCTGCATATAACTAAGCTGAGTACCACTTGGTCTGAGAAGGCCTGTGAAACCAAAGGGGAATAGCGTCCTGTATAATGAAATCAAGAATTTAGTTCCACAAACTCTGAACCAACATCTACGTTTCCTTTTAATAATATGTTCAGATTGAAATAAGAGTAAATAACACAAAACCTTTACTTTTCCTCTCACTGATTTCTAGGCCTAGAAAGTTTTGTCCTCTGAAGTGACCACAAAATCTGGATAAATACAAATTACAAAGTTCTATTTAACCCTCTACAGCAAGTAAAGTGCCAGGAAACAGATGACCAAACACATATCAGGACAGGCTCTGCCACACTGACACCCAAATACACACCCCAGGGCAGGCTCTGCTGCCACATGGACCCCCACACCAGGATGGGATAACCTACTAATATTATTAAGTATATACTACTACTAGTATAAAAATGCTTTCCACATTGCTCTGTTTGTGTGTATTGCCCCTTGTGTATTTGTGCCCCCCCCCAGCCACCCTCCTTTGTGCATTTTTGCTATACACCCTTGTGTATTGATTTATTTGATGCCCCCAGCCAGCCCCCCTCCCTTGTGTATTGATTTATTTGATGCCCCCAGCCAGCCCCCCTCCCTTGTGTATTGATTTATTTGATGCCCCAAGACTGCCCCCCTCCCTTGTGTATTGATGCACCAACCCCTTGTAATGGTTATTATAATGGCCCCCATACAAATGTGTATTAACCCCCCCTGATGTGTAATTATGTCCCCAGCCTGCCAGCCACCATCTTTATGTATTTTATTTTCCCAAGGCAGCCCCCCCCTTGTTAATGTGCCACCTCCAGTGAGATCTGGTGTACTTGCTCTAGTGCACTGCTCCTTGCTCAGACTTAGAGCAAATAACACAAATATTAAATAATGGCATTTTTAACCCAAACATATTTAATGGGGGTTCTCCTTTTAATTTCAAATGACATTTGAAGACCCTCAACTATTTTTTTAAAATGAAATAATTACTTTTTTGAAGTCTTCGTTTTTCCGCCTTAACACCGCTGCTCTTGCTCTCCTACCGCGTGCTCCCTGTCACAGAGCATCTGTTCCGAAAGTGCCCGCCCCCTTGAGCATCACGGTGCATCTTCAAAGGGGCGGGACGAAGAGCCTCAGCGATTGGCAAGCCATTAAACGGCTGGCTGCTGACAGTTTCAAAGCGGTTTTAAAACCGAAGCGGTTTTAAAACCGCTTCGGTTTTCAAACCGCTTTGAAACTGTCAGCCGCATCGGCTGCAATTTCAGCTCAGACAGTTTCAAAGCGGCTGTAAAACCGCTTCGGTTTTACAACCGCTTTGAAACTGTCTGAGCTGAAATTGCAGCCGATGCGGCTGACAGTTTCAAAGCGGTTTTAAAACCGAAGCGGTTTTAAAACCGAAGCGGTTTTACAGCCGCTTTGAAACTGTCTGAGCTGAAATTGCAGCCGATGCGGCTGACAGTTTCAAAGCGGCTGTAAAACCGAAGCGGTTTTAAAACCGCTTCGGTTTTAAAACCGCTTTGAAACTGTCAGCCGCATCGGCTGCAATTTCAGCTCAATCTGCCGGCACACCGGGAAATGTCCCGGTCTCCCGGCGGTGGGCCGGGTCAAAGCGGCATCGCATTTCAATTGGGGGGGCACACTGGGGGGCACAGCATAATGTAGGGGGGGCCATGGCCCCCTCTGGCCCCCCCCTGCCGACGCCACTGCTTATTGACACTATTGAGAGCTTTGCTCCAATCTACTGATTCTGTATGGGCTCCTAGCATTCTTTCCCATTTTACTATAATTTAGATTTGTTTTCATTATCCCATTCTCGAAGACAGTCTAAGAATTTTGAGGTCCCTTTCTTTAGTTTCCCTTGATTAAATATATCAATCAATTTTCCAATCTCTAATTGTTAAATCCTCTATATTTTGTTCTAATACATCCAGATCTACCGATTCTATTATTTTGTTTCTTAAGCCTAGTCTTTTTTTAGTTTAAACTAAATAGGAATTAATTATCTGTTTCAAAATCAAATTAGCATTTCCTAGGCCTTTTATTATTTTATTTTCATCATCCCAGATGATACAGTTTAAATCCCCCAGATCACATGAGTCTTCTTCTATTTTATACCACCCTTCCTGTTTAGAAGCAGCTGTGTGTATTTGTGTAGGATATTTGATTCATATTGTTGTTGTAATAGTGCAGCCCCCATCCCTCCTTGGGAAACCTTTTTTGCTATTAGATTAATACCAATTCTCGTTTTTTTTTTATATATAAAAGCTAGATTGTATCACATTGAGCTAGCTAGAAGGAATTGCTAATGGTATTAAGCAGAATAAATAAGTCAATTTTGGTAAGAGGTATGATTTCAGGGCATTTATTCTCCCCCACCATGAAAGGCTTGTTTGATTCCATTCCTTTAAAGTTTTATTTGATTGTTTTAATAAACTTAAAAAGTTAATTTCCATAACCTCACTGATCTTCTTAGGGATCTTAATACCTAAATAATACATTTCTCCCTTTTGAATGTTAAATTGATAATCTTTTTGGATTATATCTTTAAATAATTTATTTATGTTATTGAATTGGACTGTGGATTTTTGAATAATTAATTTATAGTTTGATACCTTACTACATATAGTTACATAGTTATATAGGCTGAAAAAAGACATGCGTCCATCAAGTTCAGCCTTTCACATATCAGTTAATTTGTTGCTGTTGATCCAAAAGAAGGCAAAAACCCCAGTTTGGATCTTTCCAATTTTGCACTAACCAGGGAAAAAAATCCTTCTTGACCCCAAAATTGCAGTCAGATTTCTCCTTGGATCAATAAGCTGTCTCCCCATTATTAAAGATTATATCCCTGAATATTATGTTTTTCCAAGTATCCATCCAGTTGCTACTTAAACGTCTGTACAGACTCCGATAAAACTACCTCTGCAGGCAGAGAATTTCACATCCTTATTGTCCTTACTGTAAAAAACCCTTTCCTCTGCTTTAGACTAAATCTCCTTTCTTCCAGTCTAAACGCATGACCACGTGTCCTGTGCGTAGTCCTGTTTATGAACAGATTTCCACACAATGGTTTGTATTGGCCCCGAATATATTTATATAATGTTATCATATCCAATGTACTATGTTCTGTTATTTCTAGCATTAAACTTTTTAGAGATATTAATGGGTCTGTTAGCGTTATTATAATATTGTCGGCGTATAAGGAGATTTTCAATTCATTATTCTTAGTAAAAAAAAAAAACCCTCTAATTTGTGAATTGGATCTAATGTTTATTACCATGGCTCTACTGACAAAATATATAAAAGTGGTGATAGGGGGCATCCTTGCCTAGTCCCATTTTTTTAGCTGGAACCAACTCAAACACAGATCTATTCCTACTACTCTAGCAGAGGGGTTGGTGTATAGTGCGCCTATAGCTTTAGATATCCATCCCATAATACCGCAAGAATTGATGACTTGTTTCATGTATCTCCAGTCGACCCTGTCGAACGCTTTTTCAGCATCTAAAGACAGGGTCAAGAGGGGAATCATTTTCTTATTAACTGCGTCTAAAATATTTATCAGTCGACTTGTGTTATTTTCTATGCCTCTTTCGGCCACAAACCCAATCTGGTCCCGATGGATTATTGATGGTAATATTTTTTTTAATCTTTCAGGTAAAATAGCAGAATATAGTTTAATGTCTACATTGATTAATGATATAAGATGATAGATATATTAATGGGAGACTTATCTTGTTTTGGTATGGGTAAGATATTTGCTTGGAGCATTTCCTCTAAACAGTCTCCTCTTATTGCTATATCGTTGAAGTTTGTCGTCAGGTGCTTTGCTATTTCTGCTTTTATAGTCTTATAAAAAAAAAAGTTCCCAAAGCCATCGGGACCCGGAGTTTTATATTTAACTAAGCAGTCTATTGCATTATATACCTCTCCTGTAGATAATGGTTCATTTAGTATTTATCTCTGCTCTTCTGTGATCTGGGGGATCATTGTTCTCTTTACAAATGCTTCAGTAGCAGCCTGGGTGTTTAGGGAGGGTAGATTGTAAAGATTCTGGTAATATATCCTGAATCTCTCTGAAATATCTTCTGGAATCCGGTATTCTTTATCATAATCTATAATTTAAGTTATTTTATTATTAGCTGTTTTTTTTACGTTTATTAGACATGATTTTGTCTGTTCTATTATTCCTTTGATAATAGTTTAATTTAAGTTTTTCCGATATTTTTGATTACTATATCTGTTTCTAGCTGATTAATAGTTTCCTGGGTAGTTTTAATTTCCTCTGATCTTTGTTTTGTTGAATCTTCTTTATTATCTTCTATTAATCTGTATAAAATAATATATAGGTCTGATAAGGTCTTATTTTTTTGTTGAATCTTCTTCGATTTGATAAAGTGGCCTCTAATGACCGCCTTGTACGCACACCATATGGTTTGTGCTGAAATATCCTCTGTGGCGTTTTCTAGGAAATATATTTTTGTTATCTCTTTAATAGCTGATCTATTCTCTTTTTTGTATAATAAATAATCGTTTAATCGCCAAGTTGTGCAAGGGGTATATTTTTTATGTTGTTTAAATCAAAGAATATTAGACTATGATCAGACCATACATTTTCTTTTATTTGTATCAAAGTAATCAATTTCTGTGCAGCAAAGTCCCCCAAAATCAGATGAACTTTAGAAAAATGTGTAAAGTCTCTATCACACGGATGTTGTAATCTCCAAATATCATATAAGTTATTTCTTTTAAATTCAGTATTGAAAGCTCTCGAATCTTTTTTCACCCTATTGTCATTTTTTTTTTTTACTTAGGTAGCTTTTTATCTAACTCTATATCAAGGACACAATTAAAATCTCCTGCTATTACTAAATTTCCTTTTTTAATCATATTTACTTTGTCCATTATTTTAGAGAATAAAGCCATAGCAGCGGAATTTGGAAGATAAATATTCAATAAAGTAAATAAAATTTCATTGATCTTAACTACCAGTATTATGTACCTACCCTCCTTATGTACTTAGATGTACTGTTGTAAAGCCTCTGAGAAGATGATTGCCACCCCCTCTTTTTTTCTTTTTAGGCAATGAAGAATGAAAAATTTTAGAAAAGAAATTGCTTCCCCAGTTTATTTTTTCCCCATACCCAGTGGGTTTCTTGTAGGAAGGCAATTTCTATTTTTTCTTTTCTCAGGAAGGTGTATACTCTATTTCTGCTAACTCGGGGTGTTAAGGCCCTGAACGTTTATCGATAGACACTTAATCATCTTGAAAACAAAAAAGGATACAACTCGTTCTCCCTTCCCCCCGCAAAGCCTTTGACAGCCATCTACAAATAACACTAGCTAAACAGTTAAAAAACAGTTAAAAAACAGAACCAAAGCCTCTGGTTCCCCCCCCCCTCCCCAAGTGGCCTTGACTCTTCCAAAATGCGTCCAACTGTAAGTGTATCCAGACCTCTTGACTCCTGTTTTGTGATGATATTGCACCATTTTTGGTCTCCTTGTTTTTATAGATTTTAGAAGCCATTAAATTCTGCTGATATTCTACTGAATCCTTGATGAGCCTGCTTTATCCAACTTGTTTGTGAGTGGATCTGATACCCTATTTATCCTTCAATTGTGTGTACATATTGCACTATTATTGTTGTTTTTTTCTCTCCCCATATATATATATGCGCTCCATGGTTGTTGTATTAACTTATCTTGTGTCACTGTTTTTAGAATGTTTCTAAATCTTAGATTGTTTCTTCTAGAGCGATCTTCCAAATTTCCTAGTCTCATTTCAACAGTCTTTATTTTTTCTTCTAATTCTCTAAGGGAATGTTTCATCTCAGCGAAACCTTCTAACTTTAATTCCATTTCCTTTCATTTATTAGGTCATCCATTCTTTTTTTTTGTCAATTCACCGTTTATTAAAAAACAGACATAGCCATACATCCAAGGTACATAGCACAAAAGGCGATGATACATGAACATACAGAGAGATAAAACATTATGCAAGAGACCACAGTGGATACGTGGCAGATAACAAAACCCCATGAAAAAAGATAAACAAGGAGCCCAATGCAAAGGCCCCAGGGGTTAGGGCCAAAAGTACAATAGTACAGCAGTAGCCCACATCTAGGCCCCACATAGCGAAACATGCAGGAGGAATCCCAGCTCAATTAGGGTGGGAATTGAGCAAAGACAAGACCAAAACAAAAACACATCAATAATAAAGAAATCAACTGTGGTGGACGGACGGAGTACCACTAAGGCAAAAGGAGGCTACACAGGCCTCCGGGTGTATGTGCAGAGGTAAAACAGAAATGCAGGGACCGCATGATGGAACAAAGCCTGCTACCAAGGACCTAGAGAATTAGGGGAAGTCAAGGGCCGGTGGGCTCCCCACAGACGTCCCCAAGACCCTATGAAAGGAGGGAGAGGACAGAAAGGTCCTCCAAGGAAGCCATTTAAGACCATTCTTGTAACCTCTACCTTTAGATGTCAGAACTAAATCCTCCATTTGACATATAAAGTTAACTGTAGCTAGCCAGGCAGAAATAGGGGGGGAACAAGGCTGTCTCCAGAATCGAGGAATGACCGCCCTAGCAGCGTTAACCAGGTGGATAGAGAGGGACCTCTTGTAGGACCCCAGGCTCAATTCGGTGTGATGTAACAGCATACACTCAGGGGAGAAGGGAAAGTCTGGATCGCCCAATTCCTTAATAACCTCCCAAACCTTGGACCATAAAGGGCGAACCAGAGGGCAGTCCCACCACAGGTGTAAATAAGTGCCCTCTCGGGCCGCACATCTCCAACACTGCGGGAGGACCTGGGGAAGGAAGCGGTGCAGCTCCGCAGGAACCCTATACCACCTCGTGAGCAATTTGTAAGCGGATTCCTGTAGCCTACACGAAGTGGCACCCCTATGTACAAGGGAACAAATCTGGGTCCATTCATCAGAGTCAAACGAGCGGCCCAAGTCCCTCTCCCACAAGCTAAAGAAGTAAGGCTTGGCTGGAATACGGTGCAACAAAAACAATTTATAGAGGACGGATAGAAGATGGGAATGACGGCCAACGTCCAAACACAAAAGCTCGAACGGCGTGAGCGGGCGAGCCGGGTCAAAAGCTGGAGATAAGGAAGAGATAAAATGCCTCAGTTGGTGATAGAGAAAAAGGGAACCAAAGGGCGCCTGAGGGGCCCCCAACAGGTCCGGTAAAGACCTAAGCCCACCATCCTTATAGAGATGGCCCAGCCGCAACACCCTTTCCCCGGCGGGAAGGAAATGATGAATAGCGCCCTGAGAAAGCCCTGGGGGAAAGGCAGGATTAGAGGAAACAGGAAAGAGTGGGCTAGGAGAGCCCATCCAGCCCAATTTAGGGAGGTACAATCTAATCACCCTCAAAGTCGGTGCAATGGTCGGATGTGAAGAGAGGGAGGGAAACCTAGGTGGAGTCCCCAGCCAAGGTACCGCAGAAATCTTGAGGGGAAACCACGAGCTTTCGAGGAGTACCCATTGCTTCGGAGTCCTGGCCGTCCATTCCACAACCCTGCGCATATGGGAAGCAACCCAATACCCCTCAAGGTCTGGGAGACCCAAGCCACCACAATCCTTAGGGCCGACCAGGTATTTAAAGGCCAACCTGGGAGAGCGGTCATGCCAAATGTATTTAGTAAAGACCCTATGCCAAGCACGAAGGAGTGATTTAGGAAGGTAAACAGGGAGGGTCTGAACCAGGTAGAGAAACCGAGGCAGGATATTCATTTTCAATACCCCTACCCTCCCAAACCAGGAGATATGGGGGAAGGCCCACCTCCTCAGATCCGCCGAAACAGAAGCGAGCAGGGGAGCAAAGTTAACCGCCACCAGGGTAGTAAGGTCTGAGGGTATACGTACCCCCAAATACGTCAGACAGGTGTCAACCTAGCGCAAGGGGTAAGCAAGCTTAATGGCAGCCTCCAGGCCAGGAGGAATATGGGACTCCAGAATCTCGGATTTTTGTCAGTTCATTTTAAACTGAGAGACAGAATGAAACGTCTGTAATTCAGTAGCTAAATGGGAAAGGGAAACCAAGGGGTCCGACAACATGCAGAGCAAGTCGTCAGCATAAATGGACAGCTTATATTCCGCGCCAGCCACGGAAAGATCCCAGGGTTCAACCGAAGAGCATTAGCCAGGGGTTCTAACATAAGAATAAACAGCAAGGGCGACAGTGGACAGCCCTGCCTCGTGCCGTTTCCCAAAGAGAAGGCGTCCGAAAGCAGGCCATTCACACGTACCCGCGCCGAGGGGGAGTGGTACAACGCCCTAACCTGGTGGAGGAAGCGGGGGCCAAGTCCCAACCTCTCAAGCACCTGAAACAGGAAGAACCACGAAACCCTATCAAAGGCCTTCTCGGCATCGAGAGAGACCAGCAGAAAGGGAGTGCCGCGGGATTGAGCCAGGGCCAGTAAGTTAAGGGCCTTGATGGTGCCGTCCCTAGCCTCCCTCCCTTGGACAAAACCGACTTGATCACTATGGATCAAACCCGGAATAATGTGTTTGAGTCTATTGGCCAGGAGCTTCGCCAAAATTTTAAGGTCCGTATTTATGAGGGATATAGGGCGGTAGCTCCCACAAAAATCTGCATCCTTCCCGGGTTTAGGAAGAACCGTGTGGAAGAACCTGATTGGAGTGGGGGTCCAAGTGAGCGCCCACGGCTAAGGAATTAAAGAGAGAAACCATTTGAGGCCCAAGGACGGGTAGGAACCGACGATAATAAAGTGGGGTGAACCCATCAGGGCCAGGACACTTCGCACGGGGCAGGGACTTGATGACCTCCTCTATTGAGCGCCACCCGATCTGCGGCCGAGCCACAAGCGACCGTGTCTGAGGACCAGGTCCCCCGTCAGGAGAGATGTTATACAGCTTGCGATAGCAATCAGAAAAACAAGCCGCAATGTCTTTGGAGACATATCGCAGGGATCCAGTAGAATCCCGAATTCTGGGGATATACGCAGCCACTCTCTTAGCCCTAAGCGCCCGAGCCAAAAGCTTGCCCGGCCTATCCCCCAGCTCATAAAAGTGCCGCCTGGTAAGCAGATAACTACGCCGAAGCCTGGAATCTAAAAGCGACGCAAGTTGGGACCACAGCAGTTTGAGTTGTTCAAGAGTGTCAACAGAAAGGGTAAGTTTATGCCTCAACTCTAGGTCAGGAATCCACCTGGACAGGGATACGAGCTCGAGTTGGTTAAGTCTCTTGAGTTTGGAACCCAATCGGATGAGGTGGCCTCTAATGACAGCCTTATGGGCCTCCCAGACCGTAGAGAGAGGGGTACCACGATCCACATTCTCCTCAAAGAAATGGCGCAGGTGAGAGGAAAGCTCAGGGATGTACGTTGGTCTATCAATTAAATTTTCGTTAAGCCGCCAGCACCAGACCTTGGGGGGAAGCTGCGGGAGGCGCAACGTGAGATGGGTGGGGGCATGATCCCCAAACGTCATGGAACCGATTTCAGAGGAATGCAAATACGGGAGGTGGTGATGGGAGAGGAACAGAGCATCTATACGAGTATAGCGATTGTGCACAGCCGAAAAGAAGGTATAATCTAAGGTAGAGGGATGAAGCACACGCCAGGCGTCTATGAGTTGGTTAAGGACGACCATACGTTTAACCCTCTTAATGCGAGCGAACGAGATATGACAGCCACACCCATGTCTATATTTTTATATAGAATGCTAATAGGTTGGTTTGACAAGACCGATCTTTCACAAATCCATGTGACTTCTACTAAATGGATTTTGGGTCAAGATATGATCTTGAATGTATACCTTTAGCTACCCTTCAAATAATTTCCCCACTACCTATGTTAAGCTTACCTGCCTGTAATTGCCCGGTTGAGATTTTGATCTCTTTTTAAATATGGGCACAACATCTGCCTTGCGCCAATCTAATGGAACTATGCCTGAAATGAAAGAATCCATAAAGATTAGTAATAATTGTTGGGCCAGAATTAGGCTTAACTCCTTCAGTACACTTGAGTGTATACCATCCGGTCCAGGGGCCTTGTCTACCTTAACAGTATTTAATTGCTTGAGCACTTTTTCTTGTGTCAGCCAATCCCATGTTTGCTGCAACGGTTCCTTAAAGATAGCCAGCATGGGCTCTGTCATTGGTCCTTCCTTGGTATAAACAGAAGAAAAAAAAGTATTTAAGATGTCGGCTTTCTCTCTGTCCTCACTAACCAAATTTCCAGTTTCAGATAATAAAGGACCAACATTCTCTACCCTTTTTCTACATTTTCTAGTTTAGCCATTTTAATCGCCTTTTTGCAGGCTTTGTTGGCATCTTTGTATGCCATAAATGATACTACCGACCCCTCGCTTTTATAATGCTTAAATGCCAATTGTTTATTCCTTATTTCCTGTTTTACTTTCCAGGTAAGCCACATTGGTTTTGATTTGTTTCTTTTGTATTTGTTTCCCATAGGTATATATTGGGATGTGTAACTTTGCCATTTGTCCTCTGTGTTAAACCCAGAGAACAATCCATCCCAGTCTATACATTTCATGGTTGACCGTAGCCTGTCACAGTTTGCCCTCCTGAAATTAAGTGTTTTGGTAGAGTAGTTACCCATTTGCTTTTTGGAATTAATCTCAAATGAAACCATGTTATGGTCACTATTCTGTAAGTGTTCTCTTACTTTGATTTTTGAGATAAGTTCCTCATTGTTAGTTATTACCAGATCCAGGCATCCATACTGGTTGGGGTCTCTGCTAATTTCAACATAAATTGGTCATTAAGCAGGTTCAGAAACTTGCTGCCCTTAGTGGAACAAGTTCCACTATTCCAATTTATATCTGGGTAATTAAAATCTCCCATGATTAAAACTTAATTCCTATTTGCAGCCCTTGCAATTTGAAATAGCAGCTGATCTTCCCTCTCATTACTAATGTTGGGTGGCTTGTAGCATACACCCACAAGTAGTGTGTGACTCTTTTTACTATCTAGGTTAAGTTCCACCCACAGTGTCTCCACATTACCACTGCACAGCTTCCTTAATACTGGGCTTTAGTTAAGGGTTTGCATATAAACAAATCCCTCCCCCTATTCTATTTACTCTGTCCCTTTTAAAAGGGCCATGCGTATTATCCCACCACGTTTCCGTGATACCGATCAAGTCGTATTGTTCGTCACTTACCAATATTTCCAGCTCACCCATTTTGTTTGCCAAGTTTCTCGCGTTTGCTAAAAGACATTTAAGGTTACTACCCATTTCTGGTTTATCAGTTGACAAATAATTCTTTACTGCAGGTTTTGTACTATGCAGCTCAGAATTGTCTGTGCTAACCCCACCACTGCTCTCACCCCCTTTTCCAATAGCTAGACCCCCTTCCCAGTCTACTCTAGCTAGCACTTAATTTCTATCTTTATCCTCCCACCAGAACCTAGTTTAACCCCTTAATGACAAAGCCCGTACATGTACGGGCTCAAAATGCATTGTTTTCAATGGGTTTAGGGACCGCCCATTGTCCTTAAGGGGTTAAAAGATCCTCAATTAACCCCTTCAGGTCCGGGACGTACCTGGTACTTCCTGGTCACAGGTCACCGGTAGACCGGGACGTACTAGGTACGTCGCCGCCAATAAGCGGCCCTACGTCGCACTGGACGCCGGGATCATGAAGGGCTGGCTGCTACTGACCGCCGGGCGACCTCAGCGATTGTGTAGCAGCCAATCGCCGTCATTTTCATGCACGTGATCGCTTTAAAAGTGAATCACGTGCATGCGCTTGAATATTGACAGATACAATGTTTGTAAACATTGTATCTGCCTATATTACCCTGTCTCCCTCCTCCTCACTCGTGGTTGTGAGTTGGAGAGAGACAGAACACGTTGTTGCAGAGAGTCCCGAGCGATTTGTATAAAAAAAAAAAAAAAATTATATCTTTTTTCCACTGCTGATCAGAACACTGATCAGCATCCCGGTATTCGACCCTAAGGGGTTAATTCTTTTTTTTTTCTTTACAATTTTGGGTGAGTGGGTTAGTTAGTGAGGAACTGATTAGTTAGTGGGGAATACGGTGGAAGAGGCATATAAAATGTTGGCGTCAGACTCTGCCACTGACACTGCGTCAGATTTTGATGTGGGCCAGTTTACCAGCAGCTCTGATGATGCTGCACCCCCAGTTAAAAGGAGCCGTGTTGCTTCTTCTACTACTACTACTACTCCTGATCCCTGCAGCTGACACTTTTCTAGATGTTCCCCCCCTTCACTGCCAATTCCGGCATTCATCCGGATGTCGCAGAATATACCCCAAGCCAGTTTATGGAGCTGTTCATGGGCAATGAGTTTTGGGAGGCGTTAGTTTACCAAACTAACTTGTACGCTGCCCAGGAATTTAGAAATAAAGCCAAAGCAAACAAGCAAAAGGCATGGACTCCCACTGATGTGTGCGAGTTAAAAACATTCTGGGCACTCACCATGATAATGGGAATAATAAAAAAAAGCCCACTTTAAAGTCGTACTGGAGCACAGACCCCATTATTTCAACCCCAATTTTCTCCAACACCATGCACAGGGGAAGGTATGCACTCCTCCTCCGCTTTTTACATTTCAATGACAATACCCAGTGCATTCCCAAAGATGACCCCACATATGACAGGCTTTTTAAAATTCGCCCCCTTATTTCTCAAGTCCAAACTAAATTTGCTGCAGTTTATACCCCCAAGCGAGAAATTAGTATTGATGAGTCCCTAATGACATTTAAAGGTCGGTTAGGGTTCAAGCAATACATTCCCTCTAAATGGTCCCAGTATTGGGTAAAATTTTATAAATTATGTGAGAACAGTAGTGGCTACGCATATTCCTTCTGGGTTTATGAGGGGAAAGATGCCAAGCTTGACCCACCAGGTTGCCCAGACCATCTGGGGATAAGTGAAAAAATTGTCTGGGACCTTGTTTGCCCCTTACTGAACAAAGGGTACCACTTGTACATGGACAACTATTACACAAGTGTCCCTTTGTTCAAGTTGTTGTTTTGCATGGAGACCTTGGCCTGTGGCACCATAAGGCAGAACAGAATAGGGCTCCCAAAACAGATTAGGGAAACCAAATAAAAAATTGGGGCATCCTTAGCTTTACGCCAACAAGAACTTTTGGCTGTAAAATATAGGGACAAGAAGGATGTGTGCATGTTAAGCACAATTCATGATGATGCCCCTGTTCCTGTTCCTGTCCGGGGCAAAACACAGGTCCAGAGAAAGCCAACCTGCATCAAGGCCTACAATAGGCATGTGGGGGGAGTGGATTTGGCTGATCAATTATTGCAGCCATACCTCATAATGAGAAAAACAAATACGTGGTATAAAAAGGTAGCCATTTATATAATGCAGATTGCAACTCACAATGCATTCTTACTTTTAAAAAAAAATACACCCTGCCAAAAAAACACATTTTTATCTTTTCAGTTTTTTTTACTCAAGGAAATCTTGGCTCCAGCTGAACAAGGCCCTTCAGTGATAATTCAGGAAGGACATCTCCCTTTCAAATTTCCTCCAAAAAATCTAAAACACAGAAACGGTGCAGGGTGTGTTATGCCAAAGGGCACAGAAAGGACACAGTATTTTACTGTTCTGGTTGCCCTGATAAGCCCGGTCTGTGCATTGGCAACTGTCTTAAGGAATTTCATACAGTTGCCAGTTACAAAAAATAATTTAATTTTTTCTTAATCTTAATCTTTCTTAATCGTTCTTAATCTACTGTTCATAAATATATACTTTTATGGGGTACTTTACAGTGGGGGAGGGCTTCCAAAATGTCCCAAATGGGATATGGGCCCAGTAAACCAATTGCTGAAAACTTGCGCATGTTCCAGTTATGGCCTCATGGCTTCCTCAAAAAATGCATGAACCATGCATGTGAGGCCTTGTTGGAATCATGGGATGTTGGTCAACAAAATGTGGTGTTTTCTTCCACTGTTGCACTTATGGTGTGCAAGAAATTCAGTGCAACATTGAAACTTATGCGTTAAAAAACGCAATAAAATTATTTCCCTCTAAAGTTTGGCAGACATCAGTGAAGAAATGGCTGGCTGAAAACTGTAAAAACTACCCTAGTTGAACACCTTGACTTGTCTACTGTTCATAAATATATACTTTTATGGGGTACTTTACAGTGGGGAGATTCCAGAATGTCCCAAATGGGATATGGGCCCAGGAAACCAATTTCTGAAAATTCTAAATTTGAAAACTAAAATGCGCATGTTCTAGTTTTGCCCTCATAGCGTCCTCAAAAAATGCATGAACCATGCATGTGAGGCCTTGTTGGAACCGGGGGATGTTGGTGAACAAAATGTGGTGTTTACTTCTACTGTTGCACATATGCTGTGCAAGAAATACATTTTAACATTGAAATGTATTTGTTAAAAACGCGATAAAATAAATTTTCCATGGATTTTGGCAGACATCAATGAAGAAATGACTTCCTGAAAACTGTCAAAATTACCCTAGTTGAATATCTTGACTTGTCTGCTGTTCATAAATATATACTTTTATGGGGTAATTTACAGTGGGGGCTTCCAAAATCTCCCAAATGGGATATGGGCCCAGTAAACCAATTTCTGAAAATTCCAAATTTGAAAACTAAAATGCGCATGTTCCAGTTTTGCCCTTATAGCTTCCTCAAAAAATGCATGAACCATGCATGTGAGGCCTTGTTGGAACCGGGGATGTTGGTGAACACAATTTGATGTTTTTTCTGCAGTTGCACATATTCTATACAAAATATAATATGAAATCTAAAGCAACATTGCAACATATATAAACATATAAAATATAAAAATACCTCAAAATTTGGCAGCAATTGGCGATAAAATCCCTGTTTGAAAAGTGTCAAAATGACCCTAGTTGTACACCTTGACTAGTTGTGACAACTATTGTAGCCGACTGCAAAGTCTGCTCAGTTCTCCAAAAACCCAAATCCTTCTCTATTACACCACACTCTTAGCCACGCATTGATCTCCCTAAACTCCTGCTGTCTCCCTGATGTAGCTCGTGGTACTGGTAATATTCCAGATTATGGCCTAAATTTCTGACCTAATGCCCTAAAATAATTTTTAAGGACCCCCTCACCTGCCGTTAACTTTGTCGTTTGTACCAACGTGTACTATGACTGCTGGATCATCTCCAGCCCCTCCCAACAATCTGTCTACCCGGTCCCCAATATGTCGAACCCGAGCACCTGGGAGACAGCATACTGTTTGGCATTCGGGGTCTTGGCGACAGAAATGCTTCCTCTGAGGTGGTCTCTCCAGCATCTTCACACAAACTGGCAAACATGTTGGGGTGATCTAGCCCAGGACAGGCCTCCCTAGCTCTCCGGCCCCTGCTGCCCCTTACACAACTAACCCCGCTCTCTGCCCTCAAGACCTCTTCTTCCCCATCTCCACCCCCCTCTGCACTGGCCCCAGCCAATGCCTGCTCTGTAAGCAGTAAGCCCCCCTGATGTTGTCTATGTCCCTCAGTGTTGCCAGTTTAGATCTAGTACAGTACATTCCAAAGAAGCAACCTGCTTATACTTGAAACAGCGGTATGGCCCCTGGGGAGTTCGCTCCAAGAGCACATACATTCTGCAAGACAAGCACTGAGTGACATTAGCCAACATGCCTACTAATGTAAGACACTAAATATATATATGGAATTACAAGGATTTATACTTCTTGCTTTTTTGCTGGGTCCATACAGACGACTATAACGACCCAGAGCACCCTGAAGATGGTGTTCAGGAGTTATTACCCAGTAGCGGAGTTGGACAGGATCTAGTGCAGGGTGTTGAGCACCTATGGTTGTGTAGCCACATACCAGCACCCTGACATAGCAGCGGATGTTGTCCAGTTCAAAACAAAGTAATAACCTCCAGGCACCCTGGAGCAGGTATGAGACATAGCTCTACAGACGAATGTGCAGGATGCTGCAGGCTGAGAGTAGGGAAGCTAAGCAAAGTATAGGAGAAACATAGCAAGCAAGGAGGACGGAGCAAGGAACATAACAGACAAGACCTACATAGTACAGGACACAAAAAGGACAGGGAACAAGGCAAGGAACACAGGAGATGGAGTGAGGAGCAAAATCCTTAGACGCTTTTCCTTTAAGCAAGAATAGGATCTTAAGTGGGACATGGGGAGAGGAGAGAGGAACCGAGATCCTCAGATGATATAAGGAAAAGAGAGCAAAGGTACATAAGAGACAGACAAACATGAATACAGGACTAGCCTAGGACAATTGGAGATTCTGTCACATCATATGGCCATAGTATGCTAAGCCCACCACTATGCCAAAGTACTCCAATATTCGCTGGGTCCTAACACTAAACCCTGCCTACTGACTTACTAATAAACTGAAACTGAATATTGAATCTAAACACAAAGCCAAGAAGGACATACCTATAGACTGCTGACTGATACAAACATAACAAATGGGTGAGGCACACCTTATAAAGGAAACAGAGGTGAAGCAAAGAGCAAAACCGGAATCAAGGAATCAGAAGCACAGAACAGAGCATATGGAAATCCAGGAATGGATAATAACAAAGGGGGAACTCTGGCAAGACAGGGGACACTAGAGAGAAGCAGCTCCGCAGCCTGAGTGGAATCTGACAATATCCCCCTTCGAATGAGCGGCCTCCGGACGCGAACAGAAACTTCAACAGAATGAAGGCACGCTCTCTGACAGGAGAACTGTTTGAATAAGTCAACCTAGGAACCAGAATACTCAGGATTCTGGAATCTCTTCAGAAGGAGTCCTTCGGCGACCTGCACTACCGCTTAGCAGACCAACTTCCTCTAAAGCATGAATCAGCATATCTGACCGGGAATGAGGAATCCACCTCTTGCGAACTCTCCTCCGAAACAAGGATC
The DNA here is from genome assembly GCF_027358695.1 of Spea bombifrons. NCBI lineage: Eukaryota > Metazoa > Chordata > Amphibia > Anura > Pelobatidae > Spea > Spea bombifrons. The sequence continues at coordinate 44,617,431 of NC_071091.1, forward strand.
AGCATATCCGAACGAGAATGAGGAAGCTGCCTCTAGCGGACTTTCAGGGAAGTGAACGTACTCTCATAGAAGGGGGGTCCAGGGAGACCAGAAGAAGAGACTACCGGAACACTGCTTAGCAGACCGACCTCCTCCAAGGCAGGAATCAGGAAAACAGGTTACAGGGACAGGACACCCCTCTGCCTGGGCTCAGGACAGGACACCCCTCTGTCGGGGCTCAGGACAGGAATCAGGTTAACTGAACAGGGATGAGGAAGCCGACTCTTGCAGACTCAGGTCCAGCGCTGCAGTCTCCACTCTGCAAACTCCTGGCTTTTTACCTGTGGCCATATGTCAGAGCCCTGACATAGCAGCTGATGATATCCAGAACAAAGCAAAACTTGGTGATATCCTGCAGGCACCCTGGAGCAGGCGTGAGACATAGCACAAGAGACGTATGTGCAGGATGCTGCAGGCCGGGAGTATGGAAGCTAAGCAGAGAAACAGTTGAAACATAGCGAGCAAGGGACAGGGAGACCGAGCAAGAAACATAACCAGACAGAACATACATGATACAGGACATAACAAAGGACAGGGAACAAGACAAGGAACACAGGGGATGGAGTGAGGAGCCGAAATCCTCAGAAGCTTTTCCTTTAAGTAAGGATAGGATATCTTAACTGGGACATGGGGAGAGGAGAGAGGAACCAAGATCCTCAGATGATATAGGGAAAAGAGGGCAAAGGTACATAAGAGACAGACAAATGAATACAGTACTAGCCTAGGACTATGTGATAACAATTGGAGATTCCATCACATCATATGGCCATAGTATGCTTAGCCCACCACTACGCCATAGTACTCCAATATTCGGTGGGTCCTAACACTAAACCCTGCCTACTGAATTACTAATACACTGAAACTGAACATTGAATCTAAACACAAAACCAAGAAGGACATACCTATAGACTGCTGACTGATAGAACCATAACAAATGGGTGGGGCACACCGTATAAAGGAAACAGAGCTGAAGCAAAGAGCAAAACCGGAATCATAGAATCAGTAGCACAGAACAGAGCAAATGGAAATCCAGGAATGGATAACAACAAAGGGGGAACTCTAGCGAGACAGGGGAACTCTGGCAAGACACAGGACACTAGAGAGAAGCAGCTCCGCAGCCTTAATGGAGCCTGACACACACACACATAAAGTGCTCTCTCACACATACAAAGTGCACAGCCATGCTTACACACACACACACACACAAGTACACATCCATCCTCACACAAACACACACACGTCCACATCCATCCCCACACAAACACACACACGTCCACATCCATCCTCACACAAACACACACACACGTCTACAGCCAGGGGCGTAACTAGAAACCTCAGGGCCCCGGTGTGAGAATCTGTTAAGGGCCTCCCCCAACCCATCTATCCCTTTATCATGATCTACCCTCTCCCTCCCTACCCCCCTTCTCACGATCTACCCTCTCCCTCCCTACCCCCCCTTCTCACGATCTACCCTCTCCCTCCCTACCCCCTTCTCACGATCTACCCACTCCCTCCCTACCCCCCCTTCTCACAATCTACCCACTCCCTCCCTACCCCCCCTTCTCACGATCTACCCACTCCCTCCCTACCCCCCCTTCTCACGATCTACCCACTCCCTCCTTACCCCCCTTCTCACGATCTACCCACTCCCTCCCTACCCCCCTTCTCACGATCTGCCCACTCCCTCCCTACCCCCCCTTCTCACGATCTACCCACTCCCTCCCTACCCCCCCTTCTCACGATCTACCCACTCCCTCCCTACCCCCCCTTCTCACGATCTACCCACTCCCTCCCTACCCCCCCTTTGTAGGTCACTTACCGTATGAGAGGGGTTAATTCGATTGTATAGGCATGTGGTGCCAAAAGGTCTTTTAAGATAAATTTGTCTATTGAAGCTCGGACTCCAGCCAGGGCCCTCTGCAAGGTGTGAAATCTTACAGTGGAAATGCCTCTATGTCTACTTGCTGAGTGATCCACCATATGCCTGTATCCCCTCATAGATTCTTGATATGCTAAGTGACCACTAGCAGTCAGGAAAACCATTTCATATCCAGGTCATATCCAACACATACATCAATAATAACCCTGTACACTTTGCAAGAAAAGAGTTCTACACAAGCCCTTATATAAAATGTATTATTTTATTGTACAAAAACTTATTAATAAAAAACATATATAAAGTATTTCATTATATAGACAACAGAGGTTTTTAGGAAGATAATCAGAGCATATGGAGGAAATATGGCTATGTATATATAAAGTGTCTCAAGTGCATGTAAACCATCATAAGAATCATAAAGTGCTAAGTCATTCAAGTATAGTTGTATATTACTCTATATAGAGTGCACCTATCAATTCTATAATCATCAAAAAGTGCATGGTTAATAATACTCACTATGGAGTGCACCTTTGCATTTAACAAATATATAAAACACTATTGACATTAACAATAAATATACAGGTAATTCCAATAGTCAGAACAGTATCCTGAGAGCAATATGCTCCTTACCCATATTATCCTCCACTTCCCCTACGCCGTTTCGGTTCTCCTTTTTCAAGGGGTCGCTGTTATTTCCTGATCTTACACTAATATTTATACCCCTCCCCTCAGAAGTTGAGCGCCAAAACCCTAATTGGCGCCGGTGTTGCGTCTCCGCCCCCCAATTCACTGCCTCGCATCGGACGTCCCTCCCCATGGCACGCAAGTCCGAAAGACTATCTCCCGAGCATGCGTGTCACAGGCGGGGCGCCCGATCAAAAGCAGGACCTCAGGACGGCCATCGCCGCGCCGGCGCACCAGGTTTCGGCTCGGAACTTCTTAAGGTTTCGTAACAATTATATTATGACAGCATCAACCTCAACTGTGTCTCCAGAAATGATCCCAATAAATATATATATATATATATATATATGTGAATTTAAAGTGCATTAAGTGTATATTAACAATAAATATAATATATGAATAAATATAATAAATAAAGTGATAAAGTGCATAAATACTTATATCTCCTCATGCATATACTGCATATTAGTAAATAAATAAATAAATAATGTGCCCAATACTCAATATATATATAATTAATTCATTAGTCATCAATGTGAATAAACATCAACATATTTAGAATAGAAATAAAAAAGAAATTTCATTAGGTTGAATAAATAATTATTAAATCCATATATAATCAATAAAGTGACAGTGCAAAAAACAACATATTGATGACTATTTAAATATAAACATACATGTTTAAAATAAAAATAGTGTTATGCATATTATATATATTGGTGTTGTTGACTCATTACTGGCTTCTCTTGGTGTTGATTTTCATGACTATTCATTTTCCACATCTGGATCTTCAAAAGCTTGTTACTGGGGGTATCTTGCCATAACGTATATACTCCTCGTACGCCTATCTCATGATCTACCCACTCCCTCCCTACCCCCTCCCTACCCCCTCCCTACCCCCCCTTTGTAGGTCACCCCCTCCCTACCCCCCCTTTGTAGGTCACTTACCGTATGAGAGGAGTTAATTCGATTGTATAGGCCTGTGGTGCCAAAAGGTCTTTTAAGATAAATTTGTCTATTGAAGCTCGGACTCCAGCCAGGGCCCTCTGCAAGGTGTGAAATCTTACAGTGGAGATGCCTCTATGTCTACTTGCTGAGTGATCCACCATATGCCTGTATCCCCTCATAGATTCTTGATATGCTAAGTGACCACTAGCAGTCAGGAAAACCATTTCATATCCAGGTCATATCCAACACATACATCAATAATAACCCATAGATTCATAATCATACCTCCTTTTGTGCATATCTAGAACAGGGAAAGCGCACCCTACAAAAAGAATACAAATATGGCGGCACAATTTAAACAGTTTGGAAGGAATTGTGAAGTCTGTGATATTCAGTCATACGTAGCAAATGTCACCAGAATCTGCACACACTCCCCACAGGAACTCAGGTGCTTAGCTGTGTCAGGAAGGGCCAGCTCCCCAGTAAATCAAAATAGAAAAAGGCTCCAGGCACTCAAGGGTTCCATCAGGCAGATTTATTGAAAGAGACGAACAACAACGTTTCGACCTCACGATGAGGTCTTTATCAAGTTGACCACACAAGTAAAAAGTAAAAGTTTAAATAGCACATATCAATAAATGGATAGCCAATCAAAAGACCGATCTAATCTAACACCATGTGTAATATAATTGATAATCATGTATTAACATAAGTAAATATTCAAAAGTATACATCGCATAATAAATAAATGATACTTGCAGATGTTAAAAGAAACCAGTGACAAATAAAGAAGTATATTAAGATCCATATGTATTAAATAACCAAAGGGAATATATTAAGAAGATACCCATAAAGTATGTGCAATCAGTGTCTGTAATAGACACTTACAGAGATTTAACTAGTGCAGTTCCATGTAAACACAATCAGTGTTAATACTCCAAAAGAAGTGTGAATTAAATCAAACCAAACAACCAAATCTGCAAAAGCAAATATGCTGATTAAAATAAGAAAAAAAGTCAAACATTTGTCAGCACTAAAGCGTGGTGACGTTCTGCGCATGCGCAAGCTTATTCCATGCATGCGCAAGAGCATTATCTCTGATAAAATAGTGCAAGTGTATTCCTAAAGTGCAATAGTATTACCAAGTGCATGTATCATCAGATCGCCATCTGTTATCATAAAGACCAGACAAATAGTAAAAACGATCTATTGTGAAGGAATAAATAGTTATATGACACATATTGTGAATAAAACAAATAAAAGTCACTGGTTCTTATAATAAAAAACTTGAATATTTACAAAAACCAAAAATGGCAAAGTCATCATAAATTATATTAATATACAATGGTATATTATAATGTGACACAATCAAATAAAGTGCAAAGTAGGTATAAAATGTAACCAATTCTAAGAAAGTTAATAAAGTGCATTGATAATGGAGGTCAGCGAAAAAGTGTAACGCATTCAGTGATGTTTTTTAGAGAGGAGAAAGTTTTATTTTGCACAGAATCCCTTAAAGTGACACAGTGCTATTAAATTATCAATGAAATCATGTGAATTATGAGGGTCTGAAACTAATATAAGACGACATCAGCACATGTAGAACAGAGAGTAAAGAAGTTGAATCTAAAAAAGAAAAAGAATAAAAATTGATCATAAAAAAATGAAAAATAAAGAAAAAACATAAATTTTAAATAAAATCAAATAAGAGGCATCAAGTCAAATTCATAATTAAGACCCCTAGGAAAGATGGTATCCAATTCTTTAATCCAAAACGCCTCCCTATGTAATCATTTTTTCACCCTATCTCCCCTTCTGATAGATTCTGGCACCATATCAATAATTTGAAATTTTTGTTGTGATATATTATGTCTCTTCTCTTTGAAATGTGCATATACTAAACCTTGTGGTTTAGTATATGTTGGACAAACTACACAGCGTTTTAAAGATTGATTTTCAAAACATAAATCCACTATACGCACTGGTCTTACTGATCTAGTAAGACCATTGCGTATAGTGGATTTATGTTTTGAAAATCTATCTTTAAAACGCTGTGTAGTTTGTCCAACATATACTAAACCACAAGGACATTTTAGAATATATACCACAAAAGTGGAATTACAAGTAACATGATGTTTAATTGTATACTTTTTACCATCATGAGGGTGAAAAAAATGCTTTCCAAGGATCATTGAATGGCAAGAGACACAATTGTAACAGGGTACATTACCTTTGTGTATTCGTGTGTCTATGAATTCGGTAGTAGAGATGTCAGCCTTGACTAGTTTATCACGCAAGGACGGGCATCTTTTATATGCCATCATCGGGGGCCGACTAAATTCTGGGATATTTGGAAAACTCTCAGAGAGAATATGCCAATGTTTATAGATTATCTTTTTAATGGAGCAAGATTGTTTACTAAACGTGGTAACGAATGTGAGTCTAGGTTGTGTAACAGTCTTTTTAGAAGGGTTTAAAACAGTTGTGATTTTACAATTTCCTCTGGGTAACCTCTTTCATAGAATCTTTGTGACATCTCCTGTAACTGATCATTGACCTGCATTTCCTGGGAGACAATTCTCTAAATCATTGCAAAACCCTCCCGGTAGACCAATTGAGTTGACTCTATTCTCTCACCCATTGCTACATTCTTGGACCATGTATTAAGACCTTTTGTATATGAAGCTAAGTCCTATGTGAAAGACACTTCAGATGTCTTGAACAAACTGAATAATATATCAGAAATAGAGGATCTCTACTTGGTTACCTTGGATGTAACTAGTTTATATACTTCTATTAAACATTGTCAAGGGTTGGGTGCTTCAGAAATTGCACTCAAACATCTAGGATACACAGGTGATACCCTTTCCTTTCTGATGAGATTGCTTGAACTGGTTATGGTTGATAACTATTTTTTATTTCAGGATAAATTCTATTTACAGCGCCAGGGAACTTCCATGGGTTCCAATGTGGCGCCCACATATGCAAATATCTATATGGCAGATCTGGAAGAGAAACTGATTTACTCCAATGACCTTTTTAAACAAAGTGCCGTCAAATGGTGGCGTTATATCGATGACGTGTTGTTGCTGTGGGGTGGCACATTGGAATCCTTGGATATGTTCTTTGAGTTTCTAAACACTTGCTCGGACAGTATCAAGTTTACAATGTCTTATGATTTTATATCTATTACATACCTGGATATTTTGATCTATAAAAAGAATGGTAGATTGGAGACTAATTTATTTAGAAAATCTCTTGACAGGAACACCTTACTACACTACTCAAGTTTTCATCCACCTGCTTTACTTAAATCACTTCCAAAGAGCCAATTCCTTAGGGTTAAGAGAATTGTCTCGCATGAAATGCAGGTCAATGATCAGTTACAGGAGATGTCACAAAGATTCTATGAAAGAGGTTACCCAGAGGAAATTGTAAAATCACAACTGTTATTAATTAATGATTTGAAAAGAGAATCTCTTTTAAACCCTTCTAAAAAGACTGTTACACAACCTAGACTCCCATTCGTTACCACGTTTAGTAAACAATCTTGCTCCATTAAAAAGATAATCTATAAACATTGGAATATTCTTTCTGAGAGTTTTCCAAATATCCCAGAATTTAGTCGGCCCCCGATGATGGCATATAAAAGATGCCCGTCCTTGCGTGATAAACTAGTCAAGGCTGACATCTCTACTACCGAATTCATAGACACACGAATACACAAAGGTAATGTACCCTGTTACAATTGTGTCTCTTGCCATTCAATGATCCTTGGAAAGCATTTTTTTCACCCTCATGATGGTAAAAAGTATACAATTAAATATCATGTTACTTGTAATTCCACTTTTGTGGTATATATTCTAAAATGTCCTTGTGGCTTAGTATATGTTGGACAAACTACACAGCGTTTTAAAGATAGATTTTCAAAACATAAATCCACTATACACACTGGTCTTACTGATCTCCCCATTCCTGCACATTTCAAAGAGAAGAGACATAATATATCACAACAAAAATTTCAAATTATTGATATGGTGCCAGAATCTATCAGAAGGGGAGATAGGGTGAAAAAATTATTATATAGGGAGGCGTTTTGGATTAAAGAATTGGATACCATCTTTCCTAGGGGTCTTAATTATGAATTTGACTTGATGCCTCTTATTTGATTTTATTTAAAATTTATGTTTTTTCTTTATTTTTCATTTTTTATGATCAATTTTTATTCTCTTTTTCTTTTTTAGATTCAACTTCTTTACTCTCTGTTCTACATGTGCTGATGTCGTCTTATATTAGTTTCAGACCCTCATAATTCACATGATTTCATTGATAATTTAATAGCACTGTGTCACTTTAAGGGATTCTGTGCAAAATAAAACTTTCTCCTCTCTAAAAAAACATCACTGAATGTGTTACACTTTTTCGCTGACCTCCATTATCAATGCACTTTATTAACTTTCTTAGAATTGGTTACATTTTATACCTACTTTGCACTTTATTTGATTGTGTCACATTATAATATACCATTGTATATTAATATAATTTATGATGACTTTGCCATTTTTGGTTTTTGTAAATATTCACGTTTTTTATCTATATTATAAGAACCAGTGACTTTTATTTGTTTTATTCACAATATGTGTCATATAACTATTTATTCCTTCACAATAGATCGTTTTTACTATTTGTCTGGTCTTTATGATAACAGATGGCGATCTGATGATACATGCACTTGGTAATACTATTGCACTTTAGAATACACCTGCACTATTTTATCAGAGATAATGCTCTTGCGCATGCATGGAATAAGCTTGCGCATGCGCAGAACGTCACCACGCTTTAGTGCTGACAAATGTTTGCCTTTTTTTCTTATTTTAATCAGCATATTTGCTTTTGCGGATTTGGTTGTTTGGTTTGATTTAATTCACACTTCTTTTGGAGTATTAACACTGATTGTGTTTACATGGAACTGCACTAGTTAAATCTCTGTAAGTGTCTATTACAGACACTGATTGCACATACTTTATGGGTATCTTCTTAATATATTCCCTTTGGTTATTTAATACATATGGATCTTAATATACTTCTTTATTTGTCACTGGTTTCTTTTAACATCTGCAAGTATCATTTATTTATTATGCGATGTATACTTTTGAATATTTACTTATGTTAATACATGATTATCAATTATATTACACATGGTGTTAGATTAGATCGGTCTTTTGATTGGCTATCCATTTATTGATATGTGCTATTTAAACTTTTACTTTTTACTTGTGTGGTCAACTTGATAAAGACCTCATCGTGAGGTTGAAACGTTGTTGTTCGTCTCTTTCAATAAATCTGCCTCATGGAACCCTTGAGTGCCTGGAGCCTTTTTCTATTTTGATTTACGTAGCAAATGTGACATATCTATGGACTTCATAATTTACAAGAAATTCATAAATGCATGAATTATTGCTGTGGCGAGCACAGGAGGGACGATAAAATGAAAATAAGTTATTTTGACTGATATGTTTCCACAACACAAGGGGGAGGTCACTTATAGTTCCTATAGGTACACCTTCCCTCCACTTATACCACCTCTGGGCCGGCTTGGAAACTTGAGATGAACTGGAAAAGTTATAAATTTAATGGTAGGAAATTGGTCAGTGTGCTTACTAGGGGCCAAGAGCTACTTTTGAGTAAGTTGCCATCTTTCCTTGCCGGAGCCCTACAGACAGAAAACTGTTACTTTACCATTCAAGTCAGTAGTTAGGTTTTCTGTAATTTCTTCTTTTTTTAATTTTATCTGTTTTGGTGTAAATAATCTGTTTATCATCTGTTTTTTGTATGCACTGTGACTATTTTTTGTTCATAATAAATATTCCTTTATTAAGTTCTGCTGTTGTCTGGTAAAGACTCACGTTACCTGATGAAACCGTTTTATTGGTAATTTGAAATCACCTCATTATTGTGTTAAAATACAGTATATTGTGTGGGTTTTTGAGTCTAATTCTAAGCACATCCATCCTCACACACACACATGTCCACATCCATCCTCACACAAACACACACACGTCCACATCCATCCTCACACAAACACACACGTCCACATCATCCTCACACAAACACACAAGTACACATCCATGCTCTCACACACACGAAAATGCACATCCATGCTCACACACACAAAGTGCACATCCATGCTCACACACACACACGTACACATCCATGCTCACATACACACAAGTACACATCCATGCTCACATGCACACACACAAGTACACATCCATGCTCACATGCACACACACAAGTACACATCCATGCTCACACACACAAGTAAACATCCATGCTCACACACACAAGTACACATCCATGCTCACGCAAACACACATGCACATCCATGCTCACACACACACAAGTGCACGTGTCCAAATGCGCACACAAGTGCACATGCATGTTAAAACACGCACACAAGTGCACATGTGTGTTCAACCACGTGCACATCCAAGCACACACACAAACATATATAGAAATATATATATATATAATCGCACCATCCGCCCCTGCTTACCTTTCACCGCTCCTACAGCTTTCCTTCTGGATGCTCGCGCACGCTGTGCAGGCAGCCTCACTTTACCACAGGGTTACGTGATACACTTCTGTCTCCCCATGCCGGTTCAAAATAGTGTAGAAAAGGCCCTTCCGACCTAGATCGTGTGGGATCGGACAGGAAGAAAGGGTCACAGGGGTCACACTGGGCCCCCTAGAGGCACGGACCAAGTCACAACTGCTGTAGTTACGCCAGTGTATGTATGTATGTATGTATGTGTGTGTGTGTGTATATATATATATATATATATATATATTGTGTGTAAATCAAGCTGGGAAACCTCCCCTAGACAACACACACAAAGGTCCAGGCAGGTATTCCCTCACTTGGCTCAAGGATACTCTTCCTCAGGTCCTCACCTTGCCCTGGGAACTTCCTCTCCCCACAACAGTCTCCATCATCATCAGGCTCCAGGTTTCAGTGCCCAGCACCTGATGCAGTCCCAATAGGAATCACAATGCTCAGACACTCATACATACATATATGAATGCATACATACATACTCAGGCAGACACACATACATTCATACATGCTTACATACATCATACCTCCTAAGATTTCAAAATGTGAAAGAGGGACACTTTTTTAAAAAAAAATTCACAGAACTCTCCGATACAAGTAATTGAACTTTACAATGTCGCGCTCGCATCACCACTTAAAACACGCTTCAATTTTGTCAGCCCAGTTATGCATATTAAAAATAACCAACACATTGAATTGAATTCTCATGAGGCTCAGCCAAACATACTACTTCCATGATGCTGGCTGAGCATCATGGGAAGTGCAGCAACAGTAAAGCTGCAGATGCTAGCTGTGAACTAAAATTCCCATGATTCTCAGCCAGCCAGGTGTCCACCATAATGCTGGCTGAGGATCATTAGAAGAGTAGTCCACAGCAGCAGACTTTTTTAAATTAAAAAAGGGTCCCTCCCAGGACCCTTACACACTGCCTTTACACACACCTGCCCATAAGCACACATATACACATACACTGCCTTTACACACACACATATACACATACACTGCCTTTAAACACACCCATATACACATACACTGCCTTTACACACACCCATATACACATACACTGCCCTTACACACACATATACATGTACACTGCCCTTACACACACACATATACATGTATGTGAAGGGACCGACCTGTACCCTGACTGGGTACTACCGCCAATCGTTGCTTCCTTCTGCCGGGACATCAACAATTCACCCCTTCAGCGCCAGGCAGAACCAGCGTTGTAGATAGAAGGGGGGCGTCGCTGCGCTGGAGCTGCGTTGGCACTGTGGCTATCCGAGGCTTAGCTACACAGCGTGGCTATTGTCCTGAAAAGGACAATAAAGGATCATAGCAGCCCACCCCAAACATCAGGCAATACTCATGTTGAGGTGCAAACAGGACTCCTTTATTAAAACCAAATACAGAGCTATATATACACAAGTAAGAAAAGGGGCAAGACAAATATCACATGATCTAATTACCATGTCAGAAAGGAAGTAATTAGATCAAATCCTGCAACACAATATCCGGGGGAAGGACAGAATGACATGAGACATAATTACATTAATTGGGGAGGTAGATGTGGCAGGATGATAGACATATAATTGGCTTGAGACAGACAATGGCCAGGACACAGAGATAACAGGAGCTCATAGGATTAAAAGCTATCTGTTGTGTAATTGATAATTAGGTATGCAGCAGTGACACCTAGTCATACCTACCTTGTCTTAAGACAAGGGCTAACTCACACAATGACAGGGGAAATACTTCACACCTATACAATCAACAATGCTGACGTTACAGTTTTGAGACTCTGAGTAAAAAATTTCTGTCCACACACAGAAGTCTCTACAAGGCCTAGGCCCATAGTCGATAGGGAGGAGGCTGGCTCTCACACCTCTCCAGGTGCCCCAGTGATGGAAGGTTCTGTCATAATGTACACTACCCTTACACACACATACATGTACACTGCCCTTACACATACATGTACACTGCCCTCACACATACACACATACATGTACACTGCCCTCACACACACCAACCCATAAACACACGTATACACATACACTGCCTTTACACACACACACACACACATGTACACTGCCCTTACACACACACAGAATTATATTTTATATTAGACCTAAAATGGTGCACATTTAATCATGTCCGTAACAGCATTGGAGAATCCATCACACTATGATGACCGTATATTGCTTAGCCTGCTACTTTTAGAAAGTCCTATATAATCCTAACAAGGCTGTATTGCTAACAATAAAGCTGAATCTATAGGACTGCACTGCCTTTTAATTCACTGATACTTTCCTATAATTTAAAGCCTTCTCTGATCACCATTAATAAGGCACCAATGTGGTCTGGTGAGAACCTGCAAATATACTACAAAACCTAATAGAAAAAAAGGGAAACACACCATAAAGAGCATATAAAGTCAGATTTTGAGGTGCTGCTGAAAGAACCAATGGGTCCATTCAACAAAGCAGACTAAAGGTCCACCCTCTATATAATGCTTTACCCTTAAAGTGATATGGTTCCTTTTTAGGCAAAGCATTACATTTGATTGTTACATTTTGCAGGCTAAATTACTTTGGTATGTGTTTTGGTATCTGTATTTGAGCGTTTGTTAATGATGCTGTCTGTGGGTAATACTGGCTTGATTATATATTTATTTTTATTTCTATTTTTTCTTAATTTTAGTTACTGTGTTTTCACAAATTACAAATATATTTGGATCAAAAACCCAACCATGCTCAGTGGATGTCACTGTTTTTCCAAGATTCGTCATGTACACAAATGGTACAGATTTTTCTGAATTAAAATTGTAAGTAACATTAGTTGTATGTGTGCACATAGTGTATGTAACATTAGGCATTATGTTCATGTAATTTTTTATTTCTTAATATTCTTTTCATCCACAGCTTTAACGAAAGCTTGAGAAATCTTTCTACTCTTTTATTCATGGGAAGTAACGTTGAGATACGCAACTATGTTGTTTTGTTAAATGAAGTCCTCAATCGATTATACACAGAAGAAATTAAATCTTCTTATGAGCTGCAGTCAGGATTAAGGAATGAATTGATTTCTGTTGTTTCCAGACTACCATTTCAAGATCAGGTACTGATTTTTTTTAAATAGATTTCTTAGTTTCTACCTAATTTTCCCGACTCATCTCAGTAAAGTGTTTTGTGGAAGAGAGTTCAGGGGATCCATAATGCTTCTTGGTGTAAGTATCGGAGAAGGCCAAACTGCAGCTTGCGAGCTCTTTCATATGTAATGCGCAGCTCATGGAAGTATGTTGGACAGAGCAACATATTTTCATGCCAGCTCACTCAAATTGGAAAATTGCGTTAAAATTAAGCGGACAAATCTAATTTGGACTAAAAATACCACATGCGTTTCTAACAATTTGTAACAAAGGGAATAATCTTCTGTGATTCATGTTGGTTACCTCTGCTATCTGTAAATAGCCTTAGCCTTTCAAAATATTTGGTATGTGTAATTTGTGATTATTGAAACTAATAAATATTAACTGTTTTATTTCTTCATACATGTTGTCTAATAAAAACATGTATTAATACATATATATATATTTTTGGAAGGAAATGTGCATGTCCTATGGCTTTCAAACATCTCAGCTGTATTGTATGTAGCCAGGAGACCTGGACAATAAAACACATTTCCTGCAAATTTAAGCAGGTGTTCCGAAACAAGGGTACCCCAACTTTGCAACAGTCATGCAAAGCAATCACAGCAATCACATAAATTTTAATTTCAACGCCTCCGCCTATCTCCTTCATCATTGATATCTGAGGGCAAGAGTGTGATATATTGTTTTCCACCTCAAGAACAAAATAAAATACTAAAACTTTGTTGCTAACCCCTTGAAAGTTTTCCATTTCCATGCCCATTTCATTAGGTACCACAAAAATGTTTTTTTTTACCCTTATCTAGTTAGTTTTTATTAGGTTGATATTAGTTTGTTTAGTTTGGTGGGATACGGAATTGGGAGTGGTGTAGTAGAAATAAGTTTTAGGGAGAAAGAACAATTTATTGATTTTTTTAAAAAATAATTCATCTGATGATTCTCCACTTACAGTTGTGGAAATCAAAAGACTCATTTGAATGTTTAAAAGTTAATTCTGGGTACAAGCAGCTGCAGGGGGATCTGCACAAAAGCAGGCAGGTCTGGCAGCTTCACAAAATCACACAATATACCGTATTGGCTCAAAATTGGCTTAGAAAAAAAAAAACAGTGTTATAGATATGCTGCCACTCTGTGTCCCCCCCCCGAGATATGCTGCCACTCTGTGTCCCCCGAGATATGCTGCCACTCTCTGTCCCCACCGAGATATGCTGCCACTCAGTGTCCCCCCCTGAGATATGCTGCCACTCTGTGTCCCCCCTGAGATATGCTGCCACTCTGTGTCCCCCCCCGCGAGATATGCTGCCACTCTGCGCTCAAGATGTGCCCCCCCCTAAACTTACCAATGCAGACTCCGGGGTGTATTGCGGGACCGGCGGGGGACATCTATGCAATCCGCGTATACAACTTCCGGTGGCGGCACTTCCGCCGTGGGACGTCCCAGCAAGGGAGATTGTTAAAGCACATCGAGCAGACGTGCCGGCACCGGAGGTTGTTTACACACATTGCCGCAGCCGGTGAACGTCTGCGCGATGCTTTTAGAGAACCTCCCGTGCTGGCACTCCCCCCGTGGAAAGTGCTGGCAGGGAAGGCTGTCTCAGCGTATCGGAGAGTAGGATGCGGGTCCCCTGCAGCACTGCAGGGGATCTGTATCCTAACCCTGCTGCCTACCCAGCGCCCGGAACTGCATGTCCCGGGCGTCGGGCGATACTAATTGCACATTCCTGTGCTAAACCCTGAATATAGGCCGCACCCCCACTTTAAAGACTTAAAGTGGGGGGAAAAGTGCGGCCTATATTCAGGTAAATATGGTATCATTGATTATAGAAGAAAATTAGTACACGTCTTCTAGAGATCGGCGCAATCAGAATAACTTTTTTCACTATAAAAGGTCAACAACTTTAACGTTAATGTAATACAGACATCTCAACATGAAAACATTAATTTCAGGGAGGTGGCTTCACCGGCCACTGCCCACACAAAAGATGTATGATGGTCCTCCAATGCCTCCAGTACCTGTACCCTGGTCCTCTTCTGTGGTGGAAAGGGGCTCTGGAGAAACCGTGAGAGCAAGTGAAACACGATGTGTCCTGATTGGTCTCTCTTGTACTAATTAACCTAGAAGTTTTCTTGGTAGGCAGGGTTTAAAGTTAGTTAGCACAAAGAGATAATGTTCCAATCTGGAACATAAGTGCAACATTAGGGGCCCACTCTAAGCATAATTATGATCAAAATATGCAAAACCAATATTTTATATTGTAGGCCCACACCCACAAATTTAATATAAAGAGTTATATCATTCAAAACAAGATGATATACCACAACTATAGTTACTCAAAATGTAACTTACTTTGCGGAAACATATTCTATAGCTATTTTGGTTAAGATCAAGTGAGTAACAAAGTGGCAGCGTATCTCGGGGGGGCAGAGTGGCAGCATATCTCGGGGGGGCAGAGTGGCAGCATATCTATTCTAAGTTTTTTTTAACTAAGAAAAATTTTTCCTTAAAAAAGCACCTAACTTTAAGGGTGCGGCCTATATCCGAGCCAATATGGTATATAGTGAGCGGTAGTAGTGTGGACGAAAATGCCTTGTTGTTGTCAGAGATGAATGTGAATCGAGATGATAGAAAGACAACAGTAACTCAAATAACCACTCGTTACAACCAAGGTATGCAGAATACATCTGAGAGCACAACACATCGAACCTTGAAGCAGATGGGCTATAGCACCAGCCAAGAACACACTGGGTGCCACTACTGTCAGCTAAGAACAGGAAACTGAGGCTACAATTCACAAAGGCTCACCAAAATCGGACAATGGAAGACTTGAAGAACATTGCCTGGTCTGATAAGTCTCGATTCCAGCTGCGACATTCAGATGACAGGGTCAGAGTAAACAACATGAAAGCATGGATCCATCCTGTCTTGTATCAACTGCTCCGGCTGGTGGTGGTGTAATGGTGTGGGGGACATTTTCTTGGCAGACATCGGGCCCCTTAGTACCAATTGAGCATCATTTAAATGCGACACGTTGCTGACCATGTCCTTTTTTTGACCACAGTATACCCATCTTCCAGCAGGATAATGCACCATGTCACAAACTGGTTTCTTGAACATGGCAATAAGTTAACTGTACTCCAATGGCCTCCACAGTCACCAGATCTGAATCCAATAGAGCACCTTTGGGATGTGGTGGAACAGGAGATGTGCATCATGGATGTGCAGCCGACAAATTTGCAGTCACTGCGTGCTGCTATCATGTCCATATGGAGCAAAATCACTGAGGAATATTTCCAACATCTTATAGAAAGTATACCACGAAGAATGAAGGCAGTTCTGTAGGCAAAAGGGGGTCCAGCCCGGTACTAGCAAGGTGTACCTAATAAAGTGGCCAGTGAGTGTACTTATATGGTGTGGCTCTAGCTGTCACGATCAATATGCGAGCTGATAAGCGAGAGGGTTCATAATAGCAGAAACCAATACACACGGGAAAATCCAGGCAAAGTACAATGGGGCACGAGCAGAGGCAGAGTCAAAATACGAAGCAAGGGTTAAAGGCAGGCAGCAAGTGGTCAATAGTCGGGTTAAACGTGAATAGGGTCTGGTACACAAAGGGTCAATAAGCAGAGAACGCTTCAGTATAGGAATCTAACTTCAACTGATGCTTCAGCAAAGGTTACTGGGACTGAGGCGTCTAAATACGTTCAAATTTGGCGTCAAAATGACATCAGCATTTGAAACGTGTTGCTATGGCAATGCTGGAGCGTGTCGTACGTACAGCTGGATTCTGCCGGCAACTAGAGAGAGACGCGTCTCCTTGGCAACGGAGGGACTGCCCCTCCCTCCTGTTAACCTCCGGCTGCAGCCGCGGGGGCGTGTAGCTGAAGAGGCCCTGCTTGCTGCCGTGTCAGCAAGCTGGGAAGGAGCAGAGACCATACAAGGCAGCGTTTCAGCGTGGGAACGCTGGCTGGGGTAAGTACTTGATTTATGACACTAGCTTTTGAGAACTGCCAAGAAAGAGCTAGACAGAAAGGAGAGCATCATCAGTTAAGGCTTATTCCCTACCCAGCAATACAAAGTGACAATCCTGATCTGTTTTGCTAGAAGTTTGCCTGATACAAACCAAAGACTTCAAGCAAACTCATCCCTGAAGAGAATCTGCTTGAACATATCAGACCATGTGATAGCGTCAGGTTAACTGGAGTTGCCCTGGACCTCCTGTCCCCGGGCTGAGACAGACATTTACGTGGAACTCTGGGTCAGGTTGTCTAGGGGCAGTTTGCACAAAGTGTTTTGTTGGGTGAGGGTATTTTGGAGGTCTTTGTTGGGAATTCATGTGCAGTTTAGCCGGGTCATGGGGCGCGTATGTGTCCCGTTTCTGATCCCATGACCTGGTAAATGGCCAGAGTGGTAAATAGGGGGGTATAAGGTATATGTGGGGGACAGAGTGGCATATAGAGGTATAAAGCATATGAGGGGGCAGAGTGGTATATGGGAGGGGCAGAGTGGCATCTCAGGGAGGCAGAGTGGCATTTAGGGGGGTATAAGGCATATCTGGGAGGCAGAGTAGCAAGATATGGGGCAGATGTGCATAACTGGGGGACAGGTTGGCAACTAAAATGCATTTTTATCAATCATAGTTTATTATTAAATATGAAAAAATAGTTTACCTGTCAATTAGTATTTACTAGTAAAACATTTTTCTTACAGTGTAGGCATTTTCTTTTTTTTTCTAAATTAATATTTAAATTTGGGGGGGGTCGTCTTATAATCAAGCAAATACAGCAATAGACTAGGGGTTCTCTGACATTGGTGATTGGGAAAAGTACAAATTTACTTTCTTCAGTAAGTTAGATGTACCGACTACATCTGCTGACATGTTCTCCTTTAGCCTGGGACAACACACTCTTGCCTCACAAGGCGAGACTCAGTATAGGGCATAAACAGAATGAAGACTGCCTTATTTTTGGATATAGCCAGCAAAGCACACATTAACATAAATCAAGATATTGGGATACACAACCGCCCCCTTAATCTGCCTCCCAGATACAATAGGGTCCCAACCTCCACTATCTATTACTGTCCGAAATCAGTTCCAGGGTTTGGCCGGGTACATGTCTGTAGTGGTGGAACTGGGTGGGAGGGCTGACTTATACAACTTATTAGTGCACCATGGGGGTGGAGGACTGACTTATACAACATAGTAGTGCACCATGGGGTGGGGGAGAAGAGTCTGCCATTAAACTGAAACAGTGGCTGTCTCTCCTGGGTTACAGATCCTGAGGTTGAGATAATCCCCTCAGCAAGTGATCAGATAATATACTTCTGAGGGTAACTGAAAACATGGGGAGACACAGGGACAAGTTATAATATAAATTATCATCTGTGTTGACAAAGTATAGGACCAATCCCAAATGAATATGGTAAAACCTGTACCAGGGGGAATATCAGTAGAAACTGAACCCCTGTACCTACACACAGAAGTCTTTACAAAGCTCTCAGGCCTCTCCTGGGTCCCCAGTGATTGAGGGTTCCGTCACAATCTGCATGCATGCATTTTTATTTTAAAAAGGGAACAAAATGCTCCTTTACATGTCTTTAGAGATCTGTGAATAATTAAAAAAAATATTCTAGTGGGAGGCCTATAAATCATTTGGGCATCTATACATTTTTAAAAAGTTTTCACTTTTTTTTACCATTTATTTTTATTATTTTTTTAAACTTGTTTTTGTCTGGTGATCCCTTTGGGGTCATTATAGACATCAGGGTACAGTAAGGTTTGCTAGGGTTTAAGGAAAAGCACGAAGTTTGGCATCATAAAAAATGTTATATTTATGGGAAAGCAGTTGAAACTGAAAAAAGAAGCAATAATTTTGTAACCTGTAGTAATTTTTTTTCAGGATGAAATATTGGATATTATTTTAATGTTAATTGACCTACTAAAAGTTACCAAACAGGTATGTAAAGTTTTGCTGATTTAACATTTTAGCTACCAGTTTTAAACATTTGATGAGTATATTTTCAGTGTATTGGACCCTTTTTTTAAATTCCCTTCATGTTCAAGGTCACATCCTAAAGGCTGACCCTTTATTTTTACCCTTTAAGTTTTCATCACATCTTTACAATTTTTTTCCCTTTCCCTTTCTCTTTGTTAGCGGCCCACAAAAATCATATATTATTTTATGAAATCTTGTGATGCTGCCACAACCACAGGGGGTTCTGGGTATGCACATGCAAATAAGATCAACAATGATCAGCTTTCACCTCTATATCCACTTTATACATGATCCCTTGAGAGTATTTAACAAATCGTTCAATAATCTTCTGCCACTGGTTATTTAACTGTTAAATTGAGTCTGAGGTACCACAGCCATTAGACAGAATTCTGGAAAGAGATATGCAGTAGCCAGATCACTACCCATGGACAGCTGTTTAGTTCTTAATGGGACCCATCAGCATGAGGTTGTGATACTGGCTTAATACTTGAGGTTTGGAGAAGCACAAGAAATACCAATAGCAAAAGTTATGGTTGGGTAAAGGTGATTGAAAGCCCTTCCACTTAAAATAAAGGGGATAGCAGAAGCGTTATTAAGCGTTAATATACATCCACCAGAAGGCTTGTTTTTTTTTCCCTCAAAAATCTTGTGGTGCTGACACAACCACAAGGGATTCTGGGTAGGCGCATTCAAATAAGGTCAACAATGATCACCTTTTGCCTCTGTATCCACTTTATACATGGATCCCTTGAGGGTAAATGTATCCTGTCCCATTAAGGATGAAACAGCAATCCATGGGAGGTGATCTGGCTACTACATCTCTTTTCAGAGTCTAAAGGCTGTGGTACAGTGGACATTTACTCTCAATAATAATATAATATTTGGTGGGCTGGAATTCCCATATTCTGAGACTGCTCACAACCCTGCTTTTTTGTTTCTTTAAAAAAAGGCACAGTAGTCAAAAGGTACATGAACAGACTCTCAGGACGTACAATGACGAATACATAGCATCACACCTCAGCATGAGAAAATAAACAGGAGAGGGAGCATCGTACAAGAGCCCCATCATGATACATAGTCACCAAGGCGAGAATAGCAATTATACAAAGTATATATATAAGAGAGTTGTTAAATAACACATAGCATCATGACAATGTGAAGTAGGTGACAGCAATTACTGAAGATCGTTACATTAACAGCCTGAAAGCCACATAAAAAGTGCCTCTGTGAAGCAAACCAGGACAACTGAGCGCCTGGAAAGATCTATAAACAAAAACATAAACCAACACTTGACCCTGGGAGCGAAGCACCTTAGACGTATTGACCTGAGGTAATGTAGATCTGTAGAGGTTATACGGAATAATGACCAATATCATGTACAAAAAAACAAGAAAACCCCCCCCAAACCCCCCCTAAAAAAAAACCCATAATAAAGAACATGACATAAGCAGACCCTCCTGGGGGGGGATAGGACATCCCGGGAACCACAGCCATAGGCAGGAGAGAACAATAACATAAAAAAACTGATAAGAAACTACAATAGCACCTAGACGCGGCTCGTCAACACCTGGGACTAATCACCCTCCCAAAACGTGGCGTCACGCATGACAATCCAAGGTCATTCCTGAAAGAAAGTTTTTCCATTACATGGATACGATCTAAGTGTTGTCGTATAGACGGGGTATCTCTATCGATTTCCAGTGGCGGGCTATGAGTAGTTTAACCGCCAGAAAAAAATGTATAATCAATTTCCTACTAGGAGGAGAGAGATGGTCGGGGAACATGTGAAGAAGCGCTAGCTAGTGGTGAAAAGGGGAGGCGAACCCCTAGGGAGGACTCAAGAAAGTTAAACAATTTCTGCCACACAGCTAATATAGGTGGGCATGACCACCAGACATCCAACATCGTACCCTCAGAGTGGCATCCCTTCACGCATAGGGTGGAACAGGAGGGAAACGTGTGATAGACGTTTTGGTGTCAAATACCATCTACATGCTAGCTTTTTTTGTAATTCAACATGGTTGGTACAATGTGTCACACCTCTCATCGCCTCCTCAGACTCGAGCCACGTCTCTAGTGGAAATGTAGTGCCCAACTCCTTTTCCCACGCCAACATATTAGGGAGTTTATTCTCCCAGAGATCTGATAGGAGAGAGGTATAGAACACTGAAATTGCACCTTTACGGGGAGCAGAAGCTAAACATAAAGGAACGATTGGGTGCGAGGAGGAAATATTAATTGGCAGAAAAGGGTTGCGAGACTGAAGTAAGTGCCTAATTTGTAAATATTTGTAAAAGTCTCGTGGTGGAAACAAATACGTGGCACACAAATCAGAAAATGAACGTAAAGAACCACAGTGGAAAAGGTCGCCTAAACGGAGGGGCGAGTGAGACTCCCAAGCTTGTACGTGTAAGTGCGGGATTAACAATTCCAAGGAGCATAACGGTGTAGCCCTAGTGAGGTGCTGCAATGAAGGAAGTCGCTTAGCAACCCGAGACCATATCCTAAACGTACAAAGTGTAGTGGGTGGGAGAGGAGGGAGAGGCGGAATATAACGTGTAGGAGCTGCGATACTGAATAAGGGTGCAAATAGGAATTCTCCAATAACACCCAACGAGGAATGTAAGTGCGGTAGTGAAAAGCAACCGCTTATTGTAGTATGCCCCAATGTCCGGTGCACCCATACCTCCCTTGAACCTAGGAGAGCAAAAGGACTGTTTGGAGATCCTGGAGCGACCACTTAAATTAATAAAGACGTTAAGCGAGGTTTGTATGCGCGATAGGAACTGAGAAGGGATAGCAACCGGGACTGCTCTAAAAACGTATAACAATTTTGGAAGGACCATCATTTTGACTGACGCGATGCGCCCGAGCCAGGAAAAGTCGAACGACCGCCAACCTTGTATTGTGTTGAGTATATGTTTCCACAGAGGGATGATATTAAAATCATTCAATTTGGACAGGGATTTAGGAAGCTTAATTCCCAAATAAGAGAGGTAATCTCGCCGCCACTCAAAATTATACGTGGCCCGAAGCGAGGTAGATAAATGAGCCGGGAGGTGTATGTGCATAGCCTGTGTTTTGTGTATGTTCAGTTTATGGTAAGACACCGCTGAGTAGTGTGTGAATTGGGCCAATAATGCAGGTAAGTTTCCTTACCTGCATTATTGGCCCAATTCACACCGAGGGATTCGTGATAGCTGCTAAGATGTCGTCTGCAAAAAGACCAAGAATAGATTCATGTCCACCAGCATGCTGGAAACCATGTATCAACGGATCAGAGCGGATAGATTGGGCCAGTGGTTCCAGGGCCAATGTGTACAACAGAGGGGATAGTGGGCAACCCTGACGCGTCCCATTAGAAATCGAAAACGGAGGTGAGAGAAAACCCGAGAAAAGGACAGATGCAGAAGGAGAAGAGTAGAGGGCCATGATGGAGCGAACCGTGGAAGGTGAAAAAGCAAACTTCTGGAGGACAGAGGAAAGAAAAAGCCAATGCAGCCTGTCAAAGGCCTTTTCCGCATCGAATGAGATGAAGAGACAAGGGGTTTTGCGTCGCGAGGCCTCCCAGGAAAGGTCAATAAACTTACGGGTATTGTCATTCGCTTGTCTGTGTCTAACAAAACCCACCTGGTCAGAGTTGAGAAGGAAAGGGAGAATCGTGGAGAGCCTATTTGCTAAGAGCTTGGCATATCTCTTAATGTCATTGTTCAACAACGAGATAGGACGAAAATTCTCACATCTATCTGGAGTCTTGCCTGGCTTAGGAAGGGTAACTATTTGTGCACAAAGGTTTTCAGTCGGGATGCACCCCTTGGCCCTCAATCTTTCATGTGAAAGATTGGAAGAGAGAGAGAAGGTGAGGGCCAAGAATTGGGAAAAAGGTTTTGTAGTATAGACCTGTCAATCCATCCGGGCCAGGGGCAGAATTGTTTTTAAGTTGGCGTGTAATGATTTCTATTTCATCTAAATCTATGGGAGCGTCGAGACTAAGCCTCATATCATCCGTGAGAGAGGGTAAGGAAACAGAGTCAAGATAAGCGTTAATAGAGTCAGCCGCAGGCTGAGGAGTAGAGGCATCAGTAGATAGATTATAGAGAGAGGAATAGTAATTAGCAAACTCACTAGCAATATGGGACGGATCTCGTAAAACCATTCCCTGCGAGGAACGAAGAGAAGAGGGACGCGCCAGGGCTGAAAAATGTCGAAGTTTGTGAGCTAGCATCGTGTCTGCCTTATTTCCTTTGGAATAAAAGCGTTGTCTGATTTTCAACATCATTAAAGCTGTGTGGCGAGATTGAATTTCATCTAATTTGAGTCTAATGCGTCAGATCTCAGCAGCATGCTGGGGAGACGGAGAACTTTTATTCAAAGCCTCTAGGTCATATAGTTAGAGAAGCAAAGAGTCTTTATCACCCTCCTTCTCCCTTTGCTTTTTAAGATATGAAGCCATACTAATAAACCGGCCCCGAATCACAGCCTTATGGGCATTCCACAAGGTTTCAACCGAGTCCACAGAATCAATGTTCTCCTGAAAAAACAAATCTAAGTGGGAGCGAATTTGTGATGTGAAAGAATCGTCAGTAAGGAGAGCGTCATTAAGGCGCCAGGAGCCTTTGCCTTGGAAAGGATGTGTGACACGCAACTTTAAGTGTAAGGGAGCGTGATCCGACCAGTTAATGACGCCGATAGAGCAGTCCTGGATTGCCTGAAGTGTAATTTTATCAACTAAAATGCAGTCGATTCTAGTGTAAGAATTGTGTGGTGCAGAAAAGAAAGAATAGTCCCGTTCAGAAGGGTGACGAAGGCGCCAAACATCTTAAAGTTGAAACAAATGTAAAGTGGTGGATAGAGCGTTAGCAAGGGATCTCATTTGCCTGCCGTATGTGCCAGTCAGGGCAGAGGAGGTATCTAAGAGGGGGTAAAAAAAATGCATTGAGATCACCGCACAGAATAAGATGGCCTTTTTTAAGGGAGTCTACTTTGGATAACAATTTCTTGAAAAAATGTGTTTGAGAGGTGTTAGGCGCATAAAAGGAAACCAAGGTATAATCAATAGAATTAATGATGCAATTAACGATCAGATATCTACCCTGGGGGTCTGCTGTCTTTTTAATTAACTGAAAAGAAAGGTGTTTCGAAATAAAAATAGAGACTCCCGCTTTACATGTTTTTGCCATGGAGTGAAAGTGCCACGGGAAATCCTTTAAAAAGAAATGTGGAGGAGAAGGTTGCTTGAAATGAGTTTCCTGCACACAAAGAATGTGAGCATGTTGTTTCTTGGCCTCAGAATGGAGCAGTCTCCGCTTATGTGGAGTATTCAGGCCATTAACATTTTATGACAAAAGGTTAAGGGATGCCATAGTGGTAAAAATTAAAAGATATGGGACCAAATACGGTAGTGGAAAAAAAATTCAACAGAGACCCCCAAGGAAGAAAATCCCAAGGTATACAGTGCGACGAGCCGCGCCCAGAACAAAAAAAAAACAAAAAAACAAAAAAATAAAAAAAAAATAAAAAAAATAACATGTTGACGTGTGGTGCATTTAAAAGAAAATAAAACATAATTGACAGGTCAGCAATTACATGGAAACAAACATCAAAGATGCAGCAATATAATATAAACGCTCCCAGAGTAAAAAGAAAAATCAAAGAAAACACAAAACTGGTATGGAACTCAAAACTTAATCGACCCATACAGCTGTGGGCCGTCAGGGGGGGGTGAGAACCCGTATCGTGTAGAGAAACTACACAAGGAAGGAAAGGTCGTTCCCGAATAGGATAGGGGGAGACCTCCAACATATGTAAAAGGAAGAACAAAAAAAAAGACCCCAATTGAGCAACTTAAACAAAAATGTCATGACTTATGTAAAAGTACTTGTGTGTGCAGGCAAGGGAGGTGTGATGGAACAAAAAAGTTTGTATAAAATGTCTCGTATAAGAAGAGAGAATATAATAGGACATAATGTGGTTGGCTGGAGGAGCTGGTGTGAAGTGCAGAATATATACGTGTAGCAGTATATCCAGTGTGTCCCTAGCACCAAATCGAACACACAGAGACATGAAGCCACATGTAAACGACACGGCGCAAAACGTATGAGGGAAAAGTGAAGATGTCAAGTAGGGCGGTATGTAAGCCCGATGGGGCTACAGAAGGACCGAGCCACAGGCCTCCGGGAAAGCATATGTAACGGTGTGTCTCGTGTGGTGTAAAAAGCAGATAATTAAACAATTGAAAAATAAAGAACAAAAGTAAATAATTACAAAAAGAAAAAATACCAAAAACGGGTTAAAGCATAATAGAAAGCAGCAGGTCTCACCACTGCAGCCCAGAAAGAGTTCTCCAAAACCGTGGAAGGATTCGATTGAGGCGCACGCAAAAACCGAAGTCCAAGCAGAGAAGTACGCGAGAGTCCAACCTGTCCAATTATCGAGAGGACCAACAGTCGAGGCATGAAGCTGTCCACAGACGTCGTCGGACGGTGGAGAACGACCAGAACACGAGGGTGTATCATCCGTAAGTGTGGTGTAGAGCAGAAGGGATGAAACAGCGGAACAAACGCTCCAGGTGGGATGAGGCGTCAACAGCGAAGCCACAATGGAAGCATATCGGAGCCAAGAGGAGCTGAAAATAATAAAAAAAAAAAAAAAAAAATGGTGATGGCGTATGATGAATAAAATGTCCCGGGCGACCTTAGACCATAGCCTGCACATAGGCCTGAGATGCATCCGAGCAGTTCACGTGTGCGTAGGAGAGCGTTTGGAGTGCACTACATCCCATTCTCGGGCGAGCCGTTTGGGGGGAGACCTGGTGGGTGGAAGCGGGTCCCGCGCAGAGGAGGATTTCGAAGGAGCTTCAAGCAGGCCCCAATCAGAGAGCAATTGAGAGCCTGCGGCCGGTGTTTTAACCAGGTGCGTGGTGCCATCTCTGTTGATGAGTAGACGAGTGGGATACCCCCATCGGTAGGGAATTTTGTGAGCCCTGAGCGCAGCAGTAACGGCTAGAAAAGCCTTACGTTGTTCCAGAGTGTACTGGGAGAGGTCCTGAAAAAACTGCAGATCACGATATTGCTCTGGGAGAGCAGTCTTGTGTCTTGCCTTCTGCATAACTTTGTCCTTGAGCTCGTAGAAATGAATCCGAAGGATGACATCTCGTGGGGGTGATCCTTGCAGCGTTTTAGGACGAGGCAATCTATGGATCCGGTCGATTTTGATCTCCTCAGACACGGGAAGCTCCAACACCGAGCGGAACAGCGTGGTGGCATAGGTAAGTAAATCCTCTGAGACAACGTCCTCGGGTATACCGCGGATTCGCAAATTATTTCGGCGAGAGCGGTCCTCTAAATCACTGAGCTTGAGAAGCAGAGAGTCCACTTCATCCTGTAAAGAATTACACGTGTCGACCACAGAGTTGTGTGCCGACGTGAACTCCTCCATCTTGTCTTCAAGATGCGCAGTGCGGCCTCCAAGCTCGCGGATGTCTTTCTGAATCTCAGAGAGAGCGTCTGTCATATCATGCCTGAATTTCAGGCGCATCTCGTCGAGTAGCAATTTCATAGCGGAGATGGTTATGGCTTGATGGTCTGGATCTTCCGCTAAGGGTGAAGGAGATCGGTGAGGAGGAACAACATCCAGGCCCTGCGAGGCGTCTGAGTCCTCCTCTCCATCTTGGATGACCGGCAAAGCGCGGGAAGATGTCTTCCTCCTTGATTTGGTCTCGAAAAAAGTAGGTATGTTGTGAGCAGACGATTTTGCCTTGCCCGCAGACATCTTGGATGCAATTAGTACCGAAAAATCATAAGTCAGTACGGAAAAAAGAAATAAAAAGGGCCGTTGTAAAAGATTGTTGGAGGAGCTCCACCACCATGCATCCTACTCCATTGCTAGCCAAGCCACGCCCCAGACAACCCTGCTTTTTTGTGTCTTTTATTCTGCCTTTTTCTCATTCTACTCGAAACCTCTGTCAGGGGAAGGCATAGTCCACATAGCCACAGAGTACCTTAAGGCTGTGGCAGATGAAGTATTGTGAAGGTCTAGTTAGTGACTTTTCTCCTTTTTTTTTTTTTTAACTATGTCCACCAATAAACTCCAATAAACATATGTGTGATTGTTCAATAATCTTCTGACACTGGTTATTTAACTTTGTGGCAAGTAATGTCAAGTTGTTAGGTATTGGTATTTGCTCATTCTTCCTTGCATTAGATATGTTTTAATAAACACATTTTTACTCCTTAAAGGTAAAAGCTGACAGTGCTATGTATGTTATCAACAATTCTGTTATAAAAGAGTTTTTTGAAAAGGAGAAAATATCACTACAGAAGGAACTTGTGGAAAATTTTATTTTAATGATATCATTGGCTTTAGAGGTGTCGTTCAACTATTCTGAAACTAAAGATATTGTGCTGGATGGAATGGAAACTTTAAATAGTCTAATACTGGTAAGATGTTTTTCAATTTTTATGATGCATATGGAGCTTATTACTATTATTATTAACTTTTATTGTACCAAATGCTTAGTAAATTGTGGGCACTATGTAAGTAAAATGTATTGTACATACATTAAAAGGGTATGACAAACCAGAACTGACACACTAAGACAAACCGATAATATTAGCTAAAGAGGGCCCTTTTCGCAAGATTGCAGACTATTATACTGTCATACAACACAGATATTTATACACAAGACATTATAGGATTAGGGGTGTAAACTCATTGATCTCAACCACCAGACAGCCCAGCGATGCCATACAGTTCTATGGCCAGCAATGCCCACACGAAAAAGTCAGTATTTAGGGGTGATCCCGAGGGAGCGGCATCAATCCCGGGGGAACCAAAGAAGAGCTCAGGGTTCGAGGATGTTATGGTCCAAAAAGCATCATGATCTGACACTGCAGCTGGGTAAACCCCGGTCATAAAGATTGGTAATAAAACCACCAGGTATTGCCCCCTACAAGCTTAATGTAATCTCAAAAGTGCAACATGGTGGGACAACCGGTGTGTGTAGCAATGCAGTTCCAATTGTCTGCGGGCTTCACCGCGGTTCCTATCTCCCGTACAGTTCTAAAATGTGTGTTAGATCTTCTTCTTGCATGGAAATAGTTAAAATACTGGCATGTTAAATGCTCATGGGGTGTCTAGTTTAAAAAAATGTTTGAGTTGATGGGGTAAATCGAATTGGCCGGTTTTAAAGATGTCCCAAAAAGGTAACATGGGCACAGACTGACCAGATGTCCAAACTCCAAAAAACAAAACACCTCGCTAAGGTAACCTTTTGCCTACCAAATACCTGACAAACCCATGCATGGGGGCATCACTGTACTGTTTTGTTTGACAGTGAGATATACCAGGAGCTGTAAATCCATACCAGAAGTACAATGTGTGTGTGTAGGGGGGCACACACAAAAATACCACCACAAATTTTGAGAAAGGCTGGTGGTAAAATTAGTGCATGGAAAGGGTTAAAATACCAGCATTTGAAATGCCCTGGGGTGTTGAGTTTTCAAACATATATGGCTTGATGGGGTAAACTGAATTAACCAGCTTCAAAGATTTCCTGATGTTACTTTAAAACCTTTACCTCTTTAGCTTAAGACTATGTCCTTTTGTTGTGATAGTATTTCTTAATTTAAATAAACTCTCTTGCTTTATCAAGTTGACTCCCTTTAAGTATTTAAATGCTTCTATCATATCCCGCTGTCACATCTCTCTTCCAGGCTGTATATGTTAAGATCCTTTAACCTTTCCTGTTAAATTTTATCCTGTAATCCATGAACCATGTTAGTAGCCCTTCTCTGAACTTTCTCCAGCATATCTAAATCCTTCTGGAGATAAGGTCTCCAGTACTGTAGTGTCGTGGCCAAATGTTTTGAGAATGACACAATTGTCGGTCTCCACAAAGTTTGCTGCTTCAGTGTTCTTAGATATTGTTTGTCATATGTTACTATGGTATACTGAAGTATAATTACAAGCATTTCATAAGTGTCAGCGGGTTTTATTGAAAATTACATTGTTTATGCAAAGAGTCAATATTTGCAGTGTTGGCTCTTCATTTTCAAGACCTCTGCAATCTGTCCTGGCATGTTGTCATTTAACTTCTGGGCCTCTTGCCTCTTCAGGATTAACCACACATTCTCAATGGGATTAAGGTCTGGGGAGTTTCCAGGCCTTGGACCCAACATTTTGATGTTTTGTTCCCCAAACCAAGGTGCTCTATCATGCTGGAAAATGAATTGTTCATCACCGAACTCTTCCTGGATGGTTGGGAGAAGTTGCTGTTGAAGGATGTGTTGGTACCATTCTTTATTCATGGTTGTGTTCTTAGGCAAAATTGTCAGTGAGCCTACTCCCTTGGCTGAGAAGCACATGAATAGTCTCAGGATGCTTTACTGTTGGCATGACACAGGACCGATGTCTCACCTTGTTGTTGGTTGAATTAATGGTCGAATTCTCCTCAGAAAAAGTTATTTCCTTTAATAGATTATGCGCATAATCGAGACAAGGCACACAACACACAAAAGTCGAAGCGTTGTCTAATTACGTATTTGGATTACATAGTTTATATAACTTCTTATACTTCTTATCTGCTTCTAATAGCATGCATCATTCTGATTGGTTACTTTTTAAGCAGGTTACGCCTCTTAGTAGATATGTTGGCGCAACTCGTGATATATCATAGACTAGACATTTTCTACTGTCTTTGTCAGCAATAATATTTATGATAACATAAGCATTTTTCTAACATTTGTCTTGTCCGGATAAGCTTTTTTCCAGATGCCCCAATCGAAAAGGGGATTCATGAGAGAAAATGACTTTATCCCAGTCCTCAGCAATCCAATCCCGGTACCTTTTGCAGAATATCAGTCTGTCCCTGATGTTTTTCCTGGACAGAAATGGCATCTTTGCTGCCCTTCTTGACACCAGGCCATCCTCCAAAAGTCTTTGCCTCACTGTGGGTGCAGATGCACTCACACCTGCCTGCTGCCATTCCTGAGCAAGCCCCGCACTGGTGGCGCCCAGATCCTGCAGCTGAATCAACTTTAGGAGATGGTCCTGGCGCTTGCTGGACTTTCACGGGCGCCCTGACGCATTCTAAACAACAATTTAACCTCTCTCCTTGAAGTTCTTGATGATCTGATAAATCGTTGATTTAGGTGCAATCTTACTAACAGCAATATCCTTGCCTGGGAAGCCCTTTTTATGCAAAGCAATGATTACAGCACCTGTTTCTTTACAGGTAACCATGGTTAACAGAGGAAGAACAATGATTTCCGGCACCACCATCCTTTTAAAGCTTCCAGTCTCAATCAGCATAGCAGAGTGATCTCTAGCCTTGTCCACATCAACACTCTCACCTGTGTTAACAAGGGAATCACTGACATGATGTCAGCTGGTCATTTTGGGGCAGGGCTGAAATGAAATTATTTTCATGGCAATGACTTTGCAATTAAAGCAATTCATCTGATTGCTCGTCATAACATTCTGGAGTATATGCAAATTGCTATCATCTAAACTGAGGTAGCAGACTTTGTGAAAATTAATACTTGTGTCATTCTCAAAACTTTTGGCTACGACTGTACACAATAATCCAAGGGAGGTCTCACCATTTCTCTGAACAACGGCATGAGCACTTCCCTCTTTCTACTGCCAATACCTCTCCCTATAGAACCAATTTTTCTCAGTTTGACTAAATCATTTGGCACTTGACTTATCCCTCCCTTAACATCAACCCTGTTGCAAATCATCAGCAAAAAAGACATACTTTACCATCAAGACCTTCTGCAATGTGACTAATAAAGATATTAAAGAGAATAGGTATAAGTACAGATCCCTGAGGTACCCCACTGGTAACAAGACTTTGTTCCTAATATACTCCATTGAATACAACCCTCTCGTGTCTGTCACTCAGCCACTACCTGATCCATTCAACAATATTGGAATATTGGAGATTGCAGTTTGACAATTCTTCTATGTGGGACAGTGTCAAAAGCCCTACTGATAATCTAGATATGCAATATCTACTTCACCACTCTGATCAATCATTTAAATCAATGTGTATCCACCCCCCAATCCCATCAACCACATCCCATCACAAATCCCATCAGTTTACAGGGGATGTATCAAATTAGGGGATTAAGGGGTACAATGGGTTTCCCCACCGGTGTTATCCCCCCTGAAGTACGGGTGCCATCTGGGCAGACAGGGCTGTGCTGGCTAATTTAGAGCCCCAGCCAGGTTACCTGATTGTTCCTTTGAAGGCTGGAGATGCAGCCACATTCAGTCTCTGGGCCGGTTATACAATAAAACACAATATAAAATATTACCGGGTCACGGTATCACAAGCTGGACACAAAAGTGCTCCATGACCCAGCTACACTTCACACAAACATATGAGCCAGCTAGCCTGGCCCTGTCACAGTCATCCAATCGAATAAAAACAATAAGATTAGTTTGTCATGATCTTCCCGAGGTAAACCCATGTTGTTTTTGATCTTAAAACCCGTGTGACATTAGATGTTCAACAATACTATCCTTTAACATAGTTTCCATTAACTTCCCCACTATAGATAGGGGTATCATTATACTCAGGAGATGTTGCTGAACACATATTTACAGCTCTTGGCATTTACGAAGAGCTGTAAATTCATACCTAATGTAGAATGTGTGTGGGAGAAAAATACTACTGCAAACTATGATAAAGGCTGGTGGTAAAATGTGTACGTGGAAAGAGTATAAATACTAACATTTGAAATAAACTGGGGTTTCTAGTTTTCAAACATATGATTTGATTGGTTAAATTGAACTGGCCAGCTTCAAACATCTCCCAAATATGATATGTGGGCAGAATTGTCAACATAGCAAAATTGCAATTTGAAAAATGCATTCTTCTCAAATGTGGCCTTTTAGTCCCCAAACAAATGGAGAAACCTATGCATGGGGAGATGTTTTTCTGATGTTGCAGCGGTAATTCATAGCAAAAGTACATTGAAACACCCTGGGGTGTCTAGTTTTCAAACATAAATGGTTTAATGGGGTAAATTGAATTGGCAGGGTTCAAAGATGTTCCAAATAGCACGTGGGGGCAAAATGACCAGATGGTATGGAAAAAAGGTATTGAAATACCAAAATGCTACTTATACTTCCTGCCCTATAACTTGCTAAAAACATAAAAACATTGGGTATTTCCAAACTCAGGACAAATAGTAGAACCTATTTAGCATTTTTTTCCTTTGCTTTTATTAAATGAGTAAAAATCTGAAAAATACCTTTTTTTCCCTCCGTGTTTCACCGTATTTTTTTCCTAGCCTGAAAAAACCCCAATATATAACTAGTGTGGGTACAGTAAAAGAGAGAGAGAAGAAAATTACAGCTAAATATGAGCACAGCAGAAATGCTAAAAGGATACAAAATATAAAACCAGCCGTTGTCATGAAGGGGTTAAACCATATTGAGTGTCAATCCAAACAAATGCATACAGGTGTAGTCCATGGCACACAAAATCTTTCACTTTTGGAAATATGTTGCCTAAATCAAGCACATAAAAATATTTTTAGGATTCAAGAACCAATTGACATCCAGGAAATAGGAAACTGCCACTCTATTAAGTTAGTTATTATTAATTAATTAATTATTATTTTGACAAATAGTTTTTGTTTTATAAATGTGTTTTATCAATATCAATATCCCGGGCAGCCTCAGTCATTTTTTTTGACGCGGAGAGAGAGGGGCGCCGAGTGGTTTTCGCTCATGAAGTTTTCAGCAACTGCTCGGTGCCCCTCAGTCGCACCGGTGCTCGGTGCCCCTCGGTGCCCTCCCCATGCATAGGTTTCTCTATTTGTTTGGGAACTAAAAGGCCACATAGCTCGGTTGCTGTGCCGGCATGTCATGCTGAGCGACGGAATATGACATCATATTCCGGCACTCAGCAGTGAAGCAGCGCGCACCGCTGGAGAGCAGGACTTCTGGAAGGTAAGTGAACTACAAAGGGGGAAAGGGTAGATAATAGGAATGGAGGGAGAGGGGGTAGATAATGAGAGAGGAGGTAGAGAGTGAGAAAGGGGAGAAAGGGGGGTAGAGAGTGAGAAAGGGGAGAAAGGGAGGGTAGAGAGTGAGAAAGGGGAGAAAGGGAGGGTAGAGAGTGAGAAAGGGGAGAAAAGGGGGTAGAGAGTGAGAAAGGGGAGAAAGGGGGGTAGAGAGTGAGAAAGGGGAGAAAGGGGGGTAGAGGGTGAGAAAGGGGAGAAAGGAGGGTAGAGAGTGAGAAAGGGGGGTAGAGAGTGAGAAAGGGGAGAAAGGGGGGGTAGAGAGTGAGAAAGGGGGGATAGAGAGTGAGAAAGGGAAGAGAGGGGGTAGAGAGTGAGAAAGGGAAGAGAGGGGGGTAGAGAGTGAGAAAGGGGGTAGTAAGAATATTGAAATAAAGAGTGAGATTAAGTGAGAGAATGAATTAGCGTGTGGATAAATTGTGTGAATGAGGGAGTAGGAATTAGTGTGTAGATGAATTGTCTGAATAAGGGAGAGAATAAATGATTATGTGAATGAATGTGTGAATTAGTGTGTGACTGTAAAAGTGTTTGTGTGTATCATAGATGTATAATTGATTTGTGGAAAGGCAAAGATGGCACAAGCAGGGTGCTTGAGCCTTGAGGACCAGGATGGCGCAAAGATGGCATAGGACGGACTGTTTGGGGTCAAAGTTGACTCATGCTTGGCTGTTGGGGACAAAGATGGGAAGTCTTATGTGTGTTATCTGGGTGCTGGTCAGGTTCTATGTGGGCAGTGTGGACGCCAGGGCTGGCTTTGGGGTGTACAACCTGTGATCTATGCCTGTAATTTAGGGGCTTTATCTATACCTTTATTGCTGAGTTCTGCAGTACTGTTTGCATGTGTTTTTTTAATCTATATCCTCAGTGCTGAGTTTACATGTGATTTCCAGTTGATCTATACCTGCAATGCTGGGCTTGTGTTTTATGTTGATCTATACCTGCAATGCTATGTTTCCATACATTATTATTGTATACCTGCAAATACAGGATTTGTTTGTCTGATTCTATGCCTTCAATGCTGAGTTCACATGTGAATTTAAATTGATCTATGCACGCAAAGCTTAGTTTGTGTGTTAATGTGTTGATCTATCCCTGCTATGCAGTGTTTCCATATATTATTTCTTATGTAGTTATGTAGGTTTGTATGTCTTATTCAGTTGATCTATACATGCAAGTGCTGTTTTATGTATTTATTTGATCATTACCTATTTTGTGCAGGAGCGGAGGGAGTAATTGCATGCTATGGAGCATGGAGCGGGGCCCAAAGAAATGCTTGCGTAGGGTCCAATTTTTTTTTCAATATAAAATGTATTGGCAGCAGGGTCTAAAAATGCATGTCTGACGCATGTATATATATAATATACATATATACAACTGTGTGTGTGATCTCATGGGCTTCATAGTGTGTCCCTGAATGGCAGAAATAAAATATTGTCACCCTATATCTGACATTTTACATTATTACTTTTACATCATGTTCCCTTCATAAAAATACCGTATTGGCCCGAATATAGGCCGCACTTTTTCCCCCCACTTTAAGTCTTTAAAGTGGGGGTGCGGCCTATATTTGGGGGCCAAGCGCCCAACGCCCGGGACATGCAGTTCCGGGCAGGCAGCAGGGTTAGGATACAGATCCCCGCAGCGGTGCAGGGGACCTGCATCCTACTCTCTGATACGCTCAGACAGCCTCCCATGCCAGCACTTCCCACGGGGGGAGTGCCGACATGGGAGATTGTCTAAGCGCATCGCACGATGTGCTTTAACAATCTCCCTTGCCGGGAATTCCCACGGGGGGAGTCCCGGCAAGGGAGATTATTAAAGCACTTCGCGCAGACGTGCCGGAAGCGGAGGTTGTTTATGCTTGCATCGCCGCTGCCGGTGAACGTCTGCGTGAACAAACTTCCTTGCCGGTACTTCCCACGGCGGAAGTGCCGGCACAGGAAGTTGAATACGTGTTATGTGTAGATGTCCCCCACCGACCCCGCAAGACCCTGTGGAGTCTGCACCGGTAAGTCTGGTGGGGGGGACATCTTGGGGACAGAGTGGC
Organism: Spea bombifrons; assembly: GCF_027358695.1. Taxonomy (NCBI): domain Eukaryota; kingdom Metazoa; phylum Chordata; class Amphibia; order Anura; family Pelobatidae; genus Spea; species Spea bombifrons. Next base: position 44,652,822 of record NC_071091.1, read on the forward strand.
AGCATATCTCGGGGGGGGTAGAGTGGCAGCATATCTCGGGAGGGATAGAGTGGCAGCATATCTCGGAAGGGGGATAGAGTGGCAGCATATCTCGGGGGGTATAGAGTGGCAGCATATCTCGGGGGGTATAGAGTGGCAGCATATCTCGGAGGAGGGATAGAGTGGCAGCATATCTCGGGGGGGGCATCTTCGGGACAGAGTGGCAGCATATCTCGGGGGGGCAGAAACTTTTTTCTTTAAAAAAGCACCTAACCTTTAGGGTGCGGCCTATATTCGGGTGCGGCCTATATCCGAGCCAATACGGTAAGTCTTTGAGCATGCCAAGCATGTTGGGTCTACCAAACTATGAGCTGAATCAATGGGACTGCACTACATTTTAACTCAAATAAGACTTTCAAGCAGGGGCGTACCTAGAGTATTTGACATCCGGGGCAGAACCTGTATGTTGCACAAAAAATAATGTTGGCAAGAATATTTATTTCACACATTTGTAAACTGTATGTCAACTGGAAAAAACAAAAAATCTGAAAAAATAAATGAAGTTATAAATAAATTAAATATGTTTAAGTTATGGCAGCATAACTCCCATCACTATACACTGAGCCAGACATTTATATGGTAAGCCTCTGCCCCTAAAATAGTGTGCCTGTGCCACCTTTGTCACCTCTGCTCCCCTACACAGCCTGCCTGTGCCACCTGTACCCCCTAAAAAAGCCTGCCTATGTCACCTCTTCCCCCTAAACAGCCTGCCTATGTCACCTCTTCCTCCTAAACACCCTGCCTATGCCACCTCTTCTCCCTAAACAGCCTGCCTATGTCACCTTTACCCCCTAAACAGCCATCCTATGCCACCTCTTGCACCCCATAAACAGCCTGCCTGTGCCACCCTTGCCCCTGAATCAGCCTGCCCCTAAACTCACCCTTACCCCTTTACTTCTCCTGCAGTTTTCACTGGTCCGTGGGCTGGCAGAGCAGCACTGGGGCCACGCTGATGTCTGTACGGCCTGACGGCCACCTAACATGGGCCCGCAGGTTACCACTGTGACCAACCCCCCCAGCTCCCCCTACTACTGTTTTCAAGCAATTTAAAGCCTTCTCTGGACACCATTAATGAGGCACCTGTGAAGCAGGAGGAGATGCTCAACCCTAGAGTGTGGTTAGAACCTGCAAATATAGCACAGAAACTATACAAAAAACTCAACTAGTCAGCCTAAAAGATGAATGGGTTTGTCAGTTTATTAGTAAGCATTCATACGATTGGCTGTAGTGGTGATCACATTTCCACTGGATGATCACTTCTCAGCCTTTTGGCTAAGATCTGAGTACCTGTGAGAGGGAAAGCTTGGTCCTCTGACCTTTAGGTCGAGAAGACTCAATGAAGCCTGGGATGTGATTTTAGAGCCTGGTATCAGGGCACCAGGGTGTCTCCAAGGGTTTATGTAGTTTTGCAGGGGCATATTCATGGGAGTTTAAGAACTTGTTTTTTTCCCGTTATTTCCTCCAATTAAATATGCCGATTCAAGGCTCTGGTGGGCCCTGGGCAAAAAATATAATAGTGCCCCCCCCTCCAACAACCCTCAATTTTATGAATAACTTTGATAAGAAAAATAAATCAGCACTCAATGGGTAAGGCAGCAATAAAAGGTGTTTAATTGTAAATAGTGTACATTGTGTTAACACTAAAATTTTTGACCCATATCTCATGTCATCTGTGCTCCAAATTCAGCTCCCCAGTGTCATCTCTGCCTCCCCCATTCAGGCACCCCAGCGTTCTCTGCCCCCCATTCACCCCCCAGTGGCATACCAGTCCCCATTCAGTCCCTAGTGTCATATCTGTCACTCCCCGATCGGCACCCAGTGATTTTAGAGTAAATGAGTTGGTGGTGAATAAATGGTAAATTCAGCAAATTGGAGACTATGCTTTAGTGTACATATAATCTTAATTTTAATGACAGGAGGTATATTTTGCTTATCTCTCTTTACTATACTTCAAACAGTAGCACTGAAAGAGTTAAAATGTAAAATCAAACCAAACATTCACAGTCTATATAAGTCCATGTTCGAAGCCACACCCCCTCTTTCTTTGTGCTGGAACAGGCCAGACATCCAAAAAAACAAACCAATATCCTTTGCATCAAATCAGATACAATACCGAAGTAGACACACACTTAGTTTCGGCCACCCCTATGTGTTGGTGGCCGAAACATCTTCCTTAAGGAGAGTTGTGCCTTATTCAGGTATGTAAACAACCCTACATGCTTCTGCAGATCTTTCAGGAAAGTCTTCCTAAAGAGAAGCCCATCTGCCTTTGGTCCTAACTCCAAGGACTAGGTGCAAATTTAACCAATTGGGCCATAGCTTTGTCAGCTAGGAGTAGGATCCGTGACAGACGCCCATATACATCAAGGAGCTTGTCTTGGTCCGCTCTTAGGCCCTTCTCAACCCCTTTCCTATGGTCCCTGCCAGACCTGGTCATGAAAACCCCCAACCGAATTGTCAAAGATGGGAGTCGTCAATACTAGACTTGCGCATTCGTCTTCGGGCGAACATGGAAACGAGCACGAAGAGGCCGTTTTTTTGTTCATTCCGAAGGAACGTAGATCAGAATACAGTGTCGGCAAAACGTAGGCGAAGACGAAGACTCACAACCTCGAAGAATTGAAGAATCGTCTTCGTTTTTACGGCGCAACCGCCAAAATTTCAAACAGGAGTGAGCTGATCCTCGTCTGTCCAGTCGACTCACTCGTGTGACGTCACGTTAAGGTTCTCATCCAATGCCTGTGCTGCTGTTTTTTGAATTCTGAAACCGCCTTTATAAGACGAGAGCTTGCCTGAGAGATCCATTCATTTTTCGCTGTGACTGCTTTGGCAACACTGCTGTGCTGCATCCAAGCGTTACAGAGAGAGATAGTTCTGTTCTGTGTGAGACTGGTAAGCCTCAGCCTGCCATTTCTCACAGTGTACTATGTTCAGTTCTACTGAATTAATAATTTTATTCAGTGCTTTTTAATAATTTTTTTCAGTGCTTCTGTGATCTGTCTGTCATCAACTGTGTAGTGCTGTTCAGTTGACAGTGCACCCAGTGCCTCACTGGCACTGGGGTGCCCTTGCCCTGGGCTGGCACTGCCTATTGCTTGTCCTGTCTTCACTTAGGTAAATTAAATAATAGAATTTATATATAATAATTTAATAGAATATATAATAATTTTAGGGCTGCAACAACTAATCGATAAAATCGATAATCGATAATGAAATTCGTTGCCAACGAATTTCATTATCGATTAGTTGAATCGATTATTATCGATTATAAAATGAGGGTTTTTTCAGAGCAAACGCTCTGAAAAATACCCCTCATTATATAGTCCGTTTGAGTGACTCACAGCAGCAGCTCCTACTTACCAGGCCCTCCCTGTAATCACTGTGACAACTGGCCCCGCCCCTTCCTTCTCCCAGAAGGCCAGAACCACATGGCTGTGACACTCATCTAACTGTAAGTATAAAATTAATATTTGGGTTACTGAAAGTTAGGGGAGGTGGGGGTTAATTTAGGGGCAGTTATGGTTAATGGGGTGTTTAGGGTTAATTTAGGGGCAGCTATGGTTAATGGGGTGTTTAGGGGCAGCTATGGTTAATGGGGTGTTTAGGGGCAGTTATGGTTAATAGGGTGTTTAGGGTTAATTTAGGGGCAGCTATGGTTAATGGGGTGTTTAGGGTTAATTTAGGAGCAGCTGTGGTTAATGGTGTGTTTAGGGTTAATTTAGGGGCTGTTGTGGTTGACAGGGTCTTTAGGGTTAATTTAGGGGATGCTGTGGTTAATGGGGTGTTTAGGGTTAATTTAGGGGCAGTTATGGTTAATGGGGTGTTTAGGGTTAATTTAGGGGCAGTTATGGTTAATGGGGTGTTTAGGGTTAATTTAGGAGCAGCTGTGGTTAATGGTGTGTTTAGGGTTAATTTAGGGGCTGTTGTGGTTGACAGGGTCTTTAGGGTTAATTTAGGGGCAGTTATGGTTAATGGGGTGTTTAGGGTTAATTTAGGGGTAGTTATGGTTAATGGGGTGTTTAGGGTTAATTTAATGATGAGGACTGAGGGTTAATTTGATTAATTTAATAAAGTTAACTTAAGGCGCAGTTAGAGGTAAAGGGGGCCAAACTAAGGGGAATCTAAACCCTGGGGGCAGTGAAGATTAACCCAGTACTTATTTATAAAAGTATGGTGTCAGTGTGATGCGAACGGGTCTTTGACTCTATGAGGGGACTATGAGATATCTGGGGGGTATAAGGCATATCTGGGGAGGACGGAGTGACATATCTGGGGGTATAAGCCATATACATTATATAAGGCATATGTGGGGAGGGCAGTGTGGCATGTCTGGGGAGGACGGAGTGGTGTATCAGGGTGTATAAGGCATATCTGGGGCCACAGTGGCATATCTGGGGGTAGAGTGGAGTGGCATATGTGGGGAGGGCAGCGTGGCATGGCTGGGAGGTAGTGTGGCATGTCTGGGGAGAATGGAGTGGTGTATCAGGGGGTATAAGGCGTATCAGGCACAGTGGCATATCTGGGGGTGGAGTGGTATATGTGGGAGGCAGCGTGGAGTGGTATATGTGGGAGGCAGCATGGAGTGGTATATGTGGGAGGCAGCGTGGAGTGGCATATGTGGGAGGCAGCGTGGAGTGGCATATGTGGGAGGCAGCGTGGAGTGGCATATGTGGGAGGCAGCGTGGAGTGGCATATGTGGGAGGCAGCGTGGAGTGGTATATGTGGGAGGCAGCGTGGAATGGTACATGTGGGAGGCAGCGTGGAGTGGTATATGTGGGAGGCAGCGTGGAATGGTATATGTGGGAGGCAGCGTGGAGTGGTATATGTGGGAGGCAGCGTGGAATGGTATATGTGGGAGGCAGCGTGGAGTGGTATATGTGGGAGGCAGCGTGGAGTGGTATATGTGGGAGGCAGCGTGGAGTGGTATATGTGGGAGGCAGCGTGGAATGGTATATGTGGGAAGCAGCGTGGAATGGTATATGTGGGAGGCAGCGTGGAGTGGTATATGTGGGAGGCAGCGTGGAATGGTATATGTGGGAGGCACCGTGGAGTGGTATATGTGGGAGGCAGCGTGGAATGGTATATGTGGGAGGCAGCGTGGAATGGTATATGTGGGAGGCAGCGTGGAGTGGTATATGTGGGAGGCAGCGTGGAATGGTATATGTGGGAGGCAGCGTGGAATGGTATATGTGGGAGGCAGCGTGGAGTGGTATATGTGGGAGGCAGCGTGGAGTGGTATATGTGGGAGGCAGCATGGCAAGCCTGGGCTCAAATGTGCATCAATTGGGGGGGCTGGTTGGGAAATAAAGACAAGAAATGCATTTTATCAAAGTTTTTTTTTATTCTGCTGTTTGTATTTAACATAATTTTTTTATTAAATTATTTTAAATAAATGAAAAATTTACATTCATTTTTTTATCCGATTAATCGATTAATCGACAAAATAATCGGCCAACTAATCGATTATGAAAATAATCGTTATTTGCAGCCCTAAATAATTTAATACATTATAATATTATATATATTTGTCAGATATATATATATATATATATATATACTATAGTATACTAGTGTAGAGTGTAATCTAAAATGTCTAATCTAAAATCATTTTATTAGTAATATTATATAATTCATTTTAGCTAGCTTAATAGTTAATTAGCTATAAATAAAATTAATAATTACTACTATTTTATAGTTCAGCTAATCTAGTAATCTTATTAGTGCTGGTGCTGCAGCTCTTTAGTTTGTGCTTTGTTTTAGCAACAGCAAGAGACCAAGTCAATTTTTCTTAATAATATTTAATTGTATTTCATTTGTTTTGCTCACCTCAGTCCATCAGTGAAGTGAACTTGTTGGGCTAGTGAGTGCAGCCGCATAAGTGCTGTGTTCTTTTTTGATCAGCAAGCAGTGACGTTAACTGTTTTGCAAAGATTTTCTCATTTTACATTTTATTTTAATTTTATTAAAAGTACCCTTAGTGTTTTGCTCACCTCAGTCCATCAGTGAAGTGAACTTGTTGGGCTAGTGAGTGCAGCCGCTTAAGTGCTGTGTATTTTTGTTCAGCAAGCAGTGAACTGTTTTGCTGTGACATTTTATTTTCTAATTTCTTTTCAAGGGATCGACCGCCGGCGGGCACAACCGGCACCTCGGGTATCCGTGCGCCGCGAGCGGGGGGGGGGACGCCCGCAGCCCACAGAACCCGGGGTTATAGTATTGGGTCTCCGTGAGCTGCGGACGGACCCCCGTCCGCCATCGATGCAACCCGCGGCGGTGATAGTCCCCATCTGAGGTTGTGCCATCCTTGTCCTCCAAACTAACCAGTGGAGCCACCTCTTCTGCTCCCGCCGACTTCTGGGAGGAAAGCTTAGGAGCTTTTCCTCTGAGTTTGGCCGCTGTGGGTTGGGAGCCTTTCCAGTATTTAGAACTGGATGCTCCAGCCTCATCCCCTAACTCATCTGGGTCAAATTGTCATCCTCTCCTGCCACCAGATTTGGTTGGCTGTCTTTAGTGAGGGCCCGTTCAACGGAAGCCGCCACTATGGCATTAATAATCGCCGGTAATTATTGAGAATTTTCAGAAGCGGTATCCATGGTAAACTCAGTAGTCCATATCTCCTGTCAACTGCTGTCTGAGGGGTTATAATCAGAAGCGGGTATTATACATGAAATCAAAATCACCTGTTAACGGGAGATGACCCTGTCCTAATTCAGAATGGGGTTCACCCTGAAGAAATTTTGTTGCAGGACAAACAATTGTCTGCTAGTGTGTCCCTCAATAAAGAGAGAATTAGTGACTTATGTACCATATGCAATGCAATGAAATTCCCCTTTTCTAATACTGTACCTTTAATATTGATGCCAATACAAAGGGTGTAGGTCACCTTAAATCACCATGTAATCACAAATGGTGAACAGTCAATTTGACATTGCTATATATTTTTTGGATGCACAGTATGCATTGGATGTGTACCTTATTAATAAACAAATGAATGTCCAGCAAATAGAATGAAGGAGCGGGATAGTGCCTGCTAGTTTATAAAACCTGTTAAACGGAAGAATATGAAAAGGAAAACCAGTAAAAAAAAAAAAAAAAAAAAACATTTAAAACAGTGTCTCTGCAGCTAAGTAGCTGCAGAGGCTACACCAAAATGGCCGCCACAGTTATAGCACATGTAATGGGAGATCGTGACTACAACAAAAAAGAAAAATAGGAAGTAGTGATGCGCCAAAATGAAAATTCTGGGCCGAAAATGACCACTTAAATAACCACATTTTTTTTTTGAAAAACTATAAATAACTATATATATATATATATATATATATATATATATATATATATAACAGCAATCAAACTCATATCACGCCTAGGTATGCCCAGGTTCTAGCATGTACTGGTTGCCTGGGCACGATAGGAGTGTGATTGCTGTTAATCATATATATATATATATATATATATATATATATATATATATATATATATTTATATTATTTAATTTTTCTGTCCGATTTTGGTGTGCTAACCACACTTTTATTAAAAGTAAGTAACACACCAAAATTGGGCAGAAAAATGCAATAACAGTATTAACCCCTTAACGCCCAATGACAGCCCGGGCACGTCAGACACAAACGGTCAGGTAACGTCATTTCATTTAACAAGGAACGTTATTTCATTAAACAAGATTAGAAAGTGATCTATGATCACTTTCTTTGCTTAAACGGTGTTGCTGTAATGCCTCGATGCATTCAGCAACACCGAGATCAGCATCAGGGGCCGTGTCTGGCCCCTCCCCGGGGCGTCAATGTCCGAACACCCGTTTAAAAGAGTTTAGGAGGCGATCAATGATCACCTCCTAAACTTCAGTGGGGTCTCTGAAATGCCTCGATAGCAAGGCATTCAGCGACACGAACACTTACCCCAGGGCGCGCCGTGACTGCTCCGGAGAGCGGTCACAACCGTCACTGTGAGTGATTTTGCCATTCTCAAGATGGCGGTGTCCTTTAAAAAAAAAAAAAAATGGAGTAGAAAAGAGTTCTCAGGAGGGTGTCTCCAGACCCCAGACCAGAGAACTCTGGCTCCACTTGCAGTTTGAATACAGGTACTGCATTCAACCACGCAAGTCAATGGAGCCTAGCTTTCTAATCGCAATTTAATTAGTAAAATATTTTAAAAATAATAAGAAAAAAATATTAAAAAGAAAACCTCCATGCTCTTTAGCATGCAATCACTCCCTCTGTTACCACACCAAAACAAATTTGCCACACTGACTGCAGATGAGGGGAAGACTGTGAGAGTCAGTGCAGTCTTCCCTCCTTCTGACCCTACCGTGACGTTGAGAGGTCTTCTCCCCCATAATCATCCCCACAGTCCCTTTTACTTACTCCCTGTAGTTCAGGTATAGGTAAACACATGTAAACAGCAGGTGCATGTATAGATCAACTGAATAACACATAAAAACCCTGTATTTGCAGGTTACATAAATAATGTATGGAATCATAGCATAGCAGATATAGATCAAGAGAATAACTTAAGAACCTTGTATTTGCAGGTATAGATCAATTGAAATTCACAAAAAATAACATTAAAGGTATAGATACCACCTAAATTAGAGGCATAGATAAATCCCAAAGGCCAGCCCTGGTGCCCACACTGCCCACATAGGACCTGACCTGCACCCAAATTACACACATAGGATATGCCATCTTTGTCCCCAAACAGCCCAGCATGAGTAAATATTGTCCCCAAACAGCCCAGCCCTGTGCCATCTGTGACAGAACCCTCCATCACTGGGGCCCCTGGAAAAGCCTGAGAGCCAGCCTCCTCCCTATCGGAAGCGGAGGAACCTGTCCTCCCTTCCCAGCCGCAGATCCCAGTTCAGGAAGCCGGGACCTGGGAGATGGCGCTGCCAACCCATCACCCCAGCGGCAACAGGAGAACCAGGGAGAAGATGCAGGCATCATCACTCCCCAGCGGCTGAGAAGATTCCAGAGAGAACGTGCTGTTGGCACTTCTCTCCAGCAGCAGTTTTTTTCTGGAGAGTCAGAGGTTGGGCGGGGGAGTACTGCTCTTGGAGGGGCAGATTATTTGGGGCACCAGTTTCGGGAGGGCATTGATGGGCTAAGTGAACTGACTACGGTGTCAACCCGTTTGGGGTCTCCTCCTGGGTCAGTACTATTTGGAAGGAGGAGAAATGTGACAGAACACTTTGATCTAATTACTTCCTTCCTGACATGGTAATTAGATCATGTGATATTTGTCTTGCCCCTTTTCTTACTTGTGTATATATAGCTCTGTATTTGGTTTTAATAAAAGAGTCCTGCTTTCACCTCAACATGAGTGTTGCCTGATGCTTGGGGTGGGCTGCTATGATCCTTTATTGTCCTTTTCAGGACAATAGCCATGCTGTGTAGCTAAGCTTCGGATAGCCAAAGTGCCAACGCAGCTCCGGTGCAGCGACATCCCCGCTTCTCCAACACTGGTTTGGCCTGGCACTGAAGGGGTTACTTGTTGGTGTCCCGGCAGGAGGAAGCAACGTTTGGCGGGAGTACCCAGTCAGGGTACAGGTCGGTCCCGTCACATTGGTGGCAAGCGGCGGGATGTTTCCTTCCAAACGAGACATCCAAACCACCACCAGGATTGGTCACCCTTCGGGCAGAGAAGGAGCAACGTCAGGATCCTCAGCTATGGAAGTGGAGTTCAGACGGCGTATGCAGGAGGCATGGGCCCAACCCGATGGACCTGTATCGGCTGAGGACGAGCTGCGGTGGAGGGATCATATCCATCGGCAACTCTGGTGGGAGACTCTGCGATGGGAACAGGAGTACCTGGGTAAGTGCCTCCCAACCAGCGAGGACATTTACTGGTTCCAGCTGGAGGCACGAATGCCGTTGCTGGGAAAGCAGCCCAGGGAGGAATGGGTGTCCGAGTTTATGGACATCTGAGATTTCAGGGAATTGGACCTCCCAGGTGCACTAGGACTGAGAGGTGATGTCAGGAACCTATTTTTTGCTGCCTGAACCATGGCTTTTTTTTTTTTATACCTGTGGCGTTTACATCTGCGACCACTAGTGGCCACCCTCTGCCCTCTGGAGCACTCAGAACTCAGGTGTGCCTTGTTACCTGGGTTGAGCCCTAGTCTACATCCAGCTGGGCCTTGATACCTGGATTACCCTGCCTTTATGAACCTGCCCTGCCCTTCACTCAGGGCCTTTGTATTGAAGTCTATGGACCTTCCTGCTGTGGCTCTGCACCTGCACCTGTACTGTTCCTGGTTCCCTGCTATTGTGTCCTTCCAAGTGGACTCCCTGCTATTGTGTCCTTCCAAGTGGACTCCCTGCTATTGTGTCCTTCCAAGTGGACTCCCTGCTATTGTGTCCTTCCAAGTGGACTCCCTGCTATTGTGTCCTTCCAAGTGGACTCCCTGCTATTGTGTCCTTCCAAGTGGACTCCCTGCTATTGTGTCCTTCCAAGTGGACTCCCTGCTATTGTGTCCTTCCAAGTGGACTCCCTGCTATTGTGTCCTTCCAAGTGGACTCCCTGCTTTTGTGTCCTTCCAAGTGGACTCCCTGCTTTTGTGTCCTTCCAAGTGGACTCCTTGCTTTTGTGTCCTTCCAAGTGGACTCCCTGCTATTGTGTCCTTCCAAGTGGACTCCCTGCTTTTGTGTCCTTCCAAGTGGACTCCCTGCTTTTGTGTCCTTCCAAGTGGACTCCCTGCTTTTGTGTCCTTCCAAGTGGACTCCCTGCTTTTGTGTCCTTCCAAGTGGACTCCCTGCTATTGTGTCCTTCCAAGTGGACTCCTTGCTTTTGTGTCCTTCCAAGTGGACTCCCTGCTATTGTGTCCTTCCAAGTGGACTCCCTGCTATTGTGTCCTTCCAAGTGGACTCCCTGCTATTGTGTCCTTCCAAGTGGACTCCCTGCTTTTGTGTCCTTCCAAGTGGACTCCCTGCTTTTGTGTCCTTCCAAGTGGACTCCCTGCTTTTGTGTCCTTCCAAGTGGACTCCCTGCTTTTGTGTCCTTCCAAGTGGACTCCCTGCTATTGTGTCCTTCCAAGTGGACTCCCTGCTTTTGTGTCCTTCCAAGTGGACTCCCTGCTTTTGTGTCCTTCCAAGTGGACTCCCTGCTTTTGTGTCCTTCCAAGTGGACTCCCTGCTTTTGTGTCCTTCCAATTGGACTCCCTGCTTTTGTGTCCTTCCAAGTGGACTCCCTGCTTTTGTGCATTTTGTACCCTTCCAAGCGGGCTCTCTGTCTGTCGTGCCCTTCCAAGCGGGCTCCCTGCCAAAAGACTTATTACCTGTATTTATTTTGCCATACGTCCGGTTACTTGCTTAGACTATATTACCCTTATTTGCTGGTCCTGTTATATACATAATATACACTGCTTTACCTGGATTTCTGTTTGTGGTATCTTTGTTTGCATAATCATGCACCATGGGTTACATACTGAACCCCGAATATCCCCTGCGCATGGGCTCCTACCCGACCTGATCACCCGAGTCCTGACAGGTGATTTAGACTTTTCAATTACACAGGAGTGGGAACTGGAGAAAGCATATAAAAAAACTGTTTGACCGTGTTCAGCAGTATGCCCCAGTTTCCATGGATTTTGTTGATTGTTCATCCGAGGATGTTAACCCAGGATGGGTGGATGAGACTGCGGTCTTCACACCGGGGTCCTCCGAATGCTGGGTAGTTCGCCCAGATCCACAACCCCCAGCTGAAGCACTGACAACAGGGTGGAGAGCCCCTGGCCTCTGCCCCGTACCTGCAACAACAACAGGAATCCAGGGAAATGCGGTAGCCAGCCCGTATCCCCAGCGGCAGCAGGAGCACGAGGGAGTGGAGGGTACTGTCCCTCCTCCCCAGCGGCTGTTGGATGACTCGGGAGACAGCGCAGTCGGCTCATCTCCCCAGCGGCAGATGGAGAACCAGGGAGGGGATGCAGGCGGCATCACTCCCCAGCGGGTGGGTGAGTGTCCAGGAGATGGCGCAGCCGGCCAGTCTCCCCAGCGGCAGCTCACAACTCTGGGAGCGGAGGAACCTGTTCTGCTCAGCGGCAGATCCCAGCTGAGGGAGCTGAGGGTGTTGTCCCTCCTCCCCAGCCTCTGACTGATGACCTGGGAGTGGAGGGTACCGTCCCTTCTCCCCAGTGGCTGTTGGATGACCCGGGAGACAGCGCAGCCAGCTCATCTCCCCAGCGGCAGATGGAGCACCAGGGAGGGGATGCAGGCGGCATCACTCCCCAGCGGGTGGGTGAGTGTCCAGGAGATGGCGCAGCCGGCCCATGTGCCCAGCGGCAGAAGGAGCATCAAGGAAGGGGTGGAGGCAGCATCCCTCCTCAGCGGCCAAGTGAGTGCACAGGAGATGGCGCAGCTGGCCAGTCTCCCCAGCAGCAGCTCACAGATTCGTAAGCGAAGGAACCTGTCCTCCCTTCCCAGCCACAGATCCCAGTTCAGGGAGCCGAGGGTGTCGTCCCTCCTCCCCAGCGGCAGACAGATGACCTGGGAGATGGCGCTGCCAACCCATCACCACCACTGCGGCAACAGGAGCACCAGGAAGAAGATGCAGGCATCATCACTCCCCAGCGACTGGGAAGATTCCAGAGAGAAGGTGCTGTAGGCACTTCTCTACAGCGGCAGTTGTATTTTTCTGGAGAGTCAGAGGTGGGGCGGGGGAGTACTGCTCTTGGAGGGGCAGATTATTTGGGGTACCAGTTTCGGGAGGGCATTGATGGGCTAATTGAACTAACTGACTACGGAGTCAACTCGTTTGGGGTTTCCTCCTGTGTCAGTCCTATTTGGAAGGGGGAGAAGTGTGACAGAACCCTCCATCACTGGGGCCCCTGGAGAGGCCTGAGTGCCAGCCTCCTCCCTATCGACAATGGGCCCAGGCCTTGTAGAGACTTCTGTGTGTGGATACAGGTGTTCAGTTTCTGCTGATGTTCCCCATGTTTTAGCACTCAGTGTCTCAAATCTGTAACGTCAGCTGGACATCCTGTGGTAGGAAGAAGACTGATTGTCTTAGCATTGTTAATTGTATAGGTGTGAAGTGTTTCCAAGTAACTATGACTAGGTGTCACTGCTGCATACCTAATTATCAATTACACAACAGATAGCTGTTAATCCTGTGAGCTCCTGTTATCCCTGTGTCCTGGCCATTGTCTGTCTCCAGCCGATTATATGTCTATCATTCCACGTTTACGTCCCCAATTAATGTAATTATTTATGTCTCGTGTCATCCTGTCTTTCCCCCGGATATTGTGATTTGATCTAATTACTTCCTTCCTGACATGGTAATTAGATCATGTGATATGTGTCTTGCCCCTTTTCTACTTGTGTATATATAGATCTGTCTTTGGTTTTAATAAAGGAGTCCTGTTTTCACCTCAACATGAGTGTTGCCTGATGTTTGGGGTGGGCTGTAACCATGCTGTGTAGCTAAGCTTCGGATAGCCACAGTGCCAATGCAGCTTCGGTGCAGCGACGTCCCCCCTTCTATCTACAACGCTGGTTCTGCCTGGTGCTGAAGGCGTTACTTGTTACAGGTCGGTCCCGTCACAGCTGGTTCCTTAGTTTACAACCCCATCGTTTCTCATTAGAGCACAGCGCAGGCTCTAAGCAGGGTAATGCTGATGGTCATTCACATAAACATTCCCTTATGACCGTGGTGGGTCACCCCACTTGGTTTGAGCTGGGGGAGGATGTGTGACAGGGAACCGGCCATGCTGGTTGATGGCATATATTTTTCCTGGAATGTGTTATTTGATAACCCCAGGGAAGATGTTTTGTTACAGAAAGAATAAAGGAAATTCTGTAGTTGAGTTTGCGTCCCTGGGGTGGAGCATTTTGGAGAGAAGGGAAGGCCAGTGCTCCACTCCATAGTTTACTTGCAGCAGGCGATGAAGCCAGTCCAGGAGTTCTGGATCGCCCAGATAGTTAAACACCTGTTAGCAATGAGCAGCAAGAGGCTACTACAAAAATTGCCCTGTGAGGGATTCAGGTAAGAAAAAGACACAAGCAGTGCGTGAGACTGCATTTCTCTCCAAAAAGAGTCTGCTGAATGATTCCTTACAAAGGAAAAAGGTCTGTACTGCATTATGTTTTGTTGGCAGCGGTAAGTCCAACGATCAGAGACAACTGTTAATGCTCAGAGAGCAAGGCTTTTCTTTTTGTTTGTTTTTTATTTATGTTTTGTTTGCCAGACCCTTTTAATATAAAAAGGACTCTAATTTCTAAAAGGAATTCAACCTTGTGTGGTATCCCAGGTCACAATAAGTATGTATGTGTATATTGTCATTAGAGTTATGCTCTTTTAAATCAGGGTTAGTATTTTTGCTTTTCATTGTCTCAAGATCACCACATTTTTGTTGTATAATACTGCAGCTTGTTTATAAACAGAAATTCATCTTAGTATTTTTTTTCTTTCCACAGAACTATGTTCTTTTAAATAATAAATCAGATTTTAACTTTAGGACAAATCTAATGGAACTACAAAGCACAGTTCATAAACAACTTGAAATTGCCATACAAAAAATCTGCTCTGTCAAATTCTATCTACCACAGTTACTGGAAGGAGACTCCATAACCAACAATAAGACATGTTATGTTACTCAACTTATGTATTTTAAGAGAATACCTTCCTTTAGGGTAAAATCTATGCCTAAGGTAAGTAGCTGAGCTGCAATTACTATAATAAAAAATAAGTAAAATGCATAGATTATTTGAATGAAAGAATCTTGCAGTAAAATCCAGAGCATACTACTTCATGTATAACATGTATGCTAAGCTTAAGTCAATACTAAAGTAATGTACCATATGACCAAAAGTGTGGGGACACACACAAGTATTTTGGACATCCTATTGTATGTATATACTGTATGTATGTATTGTATGTATATAGTTAGGTCTGAAACAGTAAGTTCTACTTACGGAGAGCTTCTTTTCCCTGCCGATCCCTGGTGACACTACAGATAGATATATAACGAAGACGAAGGGTGGGAAAAAATTAAGAGGAAAACACAGCCTCAAGGACCTTCTGACTGAAAAGAGAGTCATCCTGCGCCATCTGATAGAGTCTGTAATGCAGAGCAAAGGTATGGAGAGTTTTGTAAGTAGCCGTCTTACAAATCAGTTCGGTAGAAATTAGACACTGTACCGCCCAGGAAGTAGAGACTGCTCGAGTAGAGTGAGCTCGAATCCCCGTAGGTGAAGACTGGCCAGCTGCAGAGTATGCCAGGCTGCTGGCCGACACAATCCATCTAGCAATCGGCCACTTGGAAATGTTCAAACCCTTGCTGGGGCCGGCTGATGCCACAAACAGGTGAGAGGACTTACGCAAGGGTAGAGTCCATTCCAGATAAATAGTGAGGCATCTCTTAAGGTCTAGAGTATACAGAGCTTCCTCTTCAGCAGATTGGGGAGAAGGGAAAAAGGTAGGCAACGCAATCTCTTGGTTTCTGTGAAAGGTCAACTGCACCTTAGGTGTAAATTCTGGGGGCAGAGATAGGTCAACCTTCTCCGGGAAGAAACGCAGGAGTGGTTCTTGCATATACAGAGCCTGACGTTCACAGATGAAGAGATACTGATTGAAGCGGCTCAAAAGGCAGCAACATGAGTCTATGAAGGATGAGATTAAGGTCCTAGGGAACCATCTGGGTGACTGGGCAGGGACACATACAAACAATGGCTCTAGAAAACCATCTGACTGGAAGAGAGACGAGATCCATACCCAGTAAGGCACTAATGGCAGAAATCGGAACCTTGATAGTAGATGGTTGTAGAGCAAGGTCAAATCCCTTCTGCAAAAACTCCAGAATCGATCCTGGGGAACAGGAGGAAGGAAGAATCCTTCTGGAACCACACCAACTACAAAACTTCTTCCAGATTTTAATATATCTGAGGGAGGTAACCATCTTTCTACTGCAAATAAGAGTCTCAGCCACTGTATCAGAGAAACCCTGAGCTCTCAGGATCTTACGCTCCATCTCCAGGCCGTCAGTTAGAAGGTCTCCTGATTCGGGGGTAGAAACTGGCCCTGACGAAGAAGGTCTCTCCAACCTTAGAGGGCTTCTGACACTGAGATTGATCAAGTCCGTATACCATACACACCTCGGCTAGTCTGGAGGGATGAGGATAACAGAGGCACGGTCGTTCTTGATCTTTTGCAGAACCTTGGAAATCAGTGAAACAGTAGGAAAAACATGGCGAGACAGAAATTCCAGGTCTGGGCAAAGGCATCTGCTGCCGAAGGACGATCCCGAGGATTGAGGAAGAAGAAGGCTGGAGCCTGAGCATTGACTCTGGAGGCCATAAGGTCGATTTCAGGTAAGCCTCACTCCTGGACGCAGGATGCAGAGCCCACTCGCTGATCTTTACAGGATTTCTCCTGAAATCCGCTCAAGAGTTCAAAGTTCCTTTGAGGTGAACTGCGGTTAGGATAATCCGCCCAGAGGATATCCTGAGAGCTATACGCAGAAGACATGGGCTCTTGGTACCTCCTTGCTTGTTGATATATGCTAGGACTGCCTGGTTGCCTGAGCGTAGCAGAATGTTCTTGCCCAACAGCAGTGGTTCCCAATGATACAGGGCTCTTTCCACCACAAGCAACTCTAGGAAGTTGGAAGGAAGGAGTTGCACAGCTGGAGACCAAAGACCTTAAACGAATCTGTCTTGATATGTTGCTCCCCATCTTCTGATGCTCACGTCGGTGATGATAAGCTCCTTGGCTGATACGGACCAACTTTTCCCTGCAGCTAGGGTGTCCCTTTGAAGCCACCAGGTGAGATTTGTGAGATAACCCTGAGATATGATGGATCTTACTGATGGAGAATCAATAGTCTCCCACAGGAACGGGGGTGGCGTCACGCGGAGCTCTTGGGGTAGGAGAACCTGTCTATTCTACCCCTCTTACGAGAGGGTCTGCCCCGGAAGCTTTGATCCCGTGAAGACTGAGAGAATCTGGAACCATAACCTCTGGACTGGCCTGGGAAGTATGGCCGAAAAGACTGCAGCCGTCTTTTGGAAGCAGGTCTTGGCTGTTGCATCCAATGTTTATGCCCTGTAATCTTCTATAAAAGGGACTCCAGCTCTTCACCAAAAAGAGTCTTACCCTTAAAGGGGATATTAAGCAGTCTATTCTTTGAGGCATTATCCACAGCCAAGGCTTTCAGCCACAAGGCTTGTCTAGCCGCAACTGAGAGTGCAGAAGCCCTGGCTGTCATTCTGATGGTCTCAATAGAAGCATCGCAGAGAAAGTCGATTTAATAGCAGCAACATTCTTGAGGATACCATCTCTAGAGGTCTTGGCGGCAATATCCCCCTTGATCTGTGAAAGCCAAATCTTAACTGCTCTGGATACTGAAGCAGATGCGATAGCTGGCTTAAGTTAGTCATACCATAACTTTATTTATAACAAAACATGACAATATGAATAACCAAGCTTATAGAGCGAGTGACGTGAAGGCATTACGCATCTCCGATGTTGGTTGAGGGATATAAAGAGAGAAACAGGAAGAGTTCCACCTGCCTAGCTTTTTAATTACATGGGCTGGAACCTTATTCTTAGATGCCGCTGAGACAGCCCCGATTCAAAAAGAGTGTCCCGAATATGCAAGCAGGTTAAGGCCAATCCTTGCAAGTAATAACCTCACATATCTGATAAATGTGACAGACGACAACGGCTCCCTGGGGAAGGGCAAAAGTAGACTGTCACCCGGTTTCCCAGTCAAAAACACCAACAAGGCTCCCAGGACTGCAACTGGGCACCAAGCACAATTAGTAGGAAAGAATGTGATTTGTGTACTGGGACTGTACTGATTGGTTTTCGTATGACTGAGGGATAGAACGAAATAATCAGCAACGGGACATAAGTCCGAGACCTTCAGAAATTACGTAGAATAAGGTGTTGTGGCCAATTCCCCAGGGCGCATGAATCCATAAAATGGCGGCTTTGAGCACTATACAAGTAGCCGGAGTAAAGGGGTGAGTATCTAAGCAATTTATCAAAGCTCTGAAAACCTCCCCATCAATTGGCAAGCGACTGGGGGTCTTAACTGGCTTGGTTTTCTGCAGACCTCTCAGTAAGGTCTTGACCGGGTGCATAGCAATCAGTGAGGGTTTGTTAGGAAAATATAGTGATATGTGACGTTGTACTCCCGTTAAAAAAAGCTTAATCGAACCATATAAGCTCGAATGACAGTACGCTGAGAAAGCCAGGAGGGTGGCAACTGAATACGCGTTCGTGGGGCAGATGCTAACATGAATCTGCCAAATAGGGACCAGGCTCTATCGTATGCCTTCCTGGTATTGTTGGACAACGCTCTCGTGATAATATGGCGTGCAGATGCATCTCTATGCTAGAATGAGCTTGTCGAAGACCGGCGCAGTTGTCGGTGCTGCTGCCGCTGAGGGTTGGACCTTGAAAAACCTCTGAAAATTGAAACGAGAACGCGTCAGCCGCTATATTCTATAAACCCCATGATGTGAACTGAGGACAACCTTCCTCTATTGACGATCTCCACTGTGGCCATGTTATCTGTGAAAAAGGTGACTGTATCACCTGTCTACATGCTGCCCCAGACTGTTGCTGCAACCACAATGGGATAGATTTCGAACAGGGCCGAGGTGTTGTGAAAGCGGGGAATCTCAAGCATCTGCGAAGGCCACCTTTCTGCTAACCACTGATCCTGGAAAATAGCCGAAAACCCTAGGGATGGAACGGCACCCGTAAAAACCCTTGGGGAAGAAAGACTGGGTTGGGAAATAAACATGGAACATTGAATTATTCCAATAACTTCCGTAGACT
Source organism: Spea bombifrons (assembly GCF_027358695.1). Taxonomy (NCBI): domain Eukaryota; kingdom Metazoa; phylum Chordata; class Amphibia; order Anura; family Pelobatidae; genus Spea; species Spea bombifrons. Next base: position 44,671,656 of record NC_071091.1, read on the forward strand.
GCAAGGGGATACGTTGGGGGCCTCCACCAATAAGAAATCATCCAAGTAATGGATCACTACCGGGCAACGGGAAGGATTCAGCAGGAGCCAAGTCACCGTCTCTAAGTTGTCAAAAAGTTTCGGGCTACACTTGCCACGGTGTATGCTCCTAACAAGGATCAGATCCCTTTCCTAGTCCGCTTCCTCTCCAAGATGGCAGATTATCAAGAGGGGGTGACGGTGTTCGGGGGGGACCTCAACATGGTCCTGGACCCCAGACTTGACTGCTCGACGGGTACATACCATCTTCCCTACGCGAATATAAAGAAAGTTAAACGAATGCTCCTCCTCAATCAACTGGTTGACGTTTGGCGGGCCTGCAACCCCGCTACCCGTGACTACACTTTTTACCCCCCCCACGACCGTTATAGCCGTATTGACGCTATATTTTTGTACCACCATCATTTGTCCTATCTCCATACTGCTTCTATTGGGCCTCAGGTTCTTAGCGATCATGCCCCGGTTCACGTCGTTCTCCGCTTTCCTTTACATCCTCCCAAGGTGTGGTGCTGGCGCCTTAATGCCAACCTGGTTAATGACCCCACATTCCTCCCGGAGATTGAGGAGCACCTCAAGCATTACTTTGATGATAACTCCTCCCGTGGTACCCCGATCCCGACTGTCTGGGAGGCCCATAAGGCGGTAATGAGAGGCCACCTAATCCAACTGGGGGCCAAGCTTAAGCGTCTGGACCACCTGTCCCTCATCTCCTTGACGCCTCAGATAGCGGAGCTGGAACTTAGGCATAAATTTACTCTGTCCCATGAAATCTTTGAACAGCTCCAAGCCCTTCGTACCCGTCTTTCTGCCCTCCTAGACTCCAGGGTCAAGCGGAATTTTCTCCTCACCAGGAGGCACTTTTACGAGTTGGGGGACAGGCCTGGGAAGCTCCTTGCTAGGGCCCTCCGGGCTAAGAGGGTAGCCACGTATATCCCCAAGGTCAGGGATACATCCGGTACCCTGCATCATCACACGAGGGATATCGCCCGCTGTTTTTCCGCATACTACTCCAAGCTTTACAACCTTGATGGGGGTAAAGCCCCTGATGACGCTAAGCTTGCCCGCATGTCAGCCTATTTGGATAAGCACCTTAGGCTCAGACTCTCTGCTGCTGACAGGGCTGGCCTTGACTCGTCTATTACCCTGGAGGAGGTGGAGAGGGCGGTTAAGTCCTTGCCGAAGGGCAAGAGCCCGGGCCCGGACGGTTTCACCCCACTCTATTACAGCAAATTTTTACGCCCTCTCGGCCCCCACATGGTGTCCCTATTTGATGCCCTAGCCTCTGGGACTCCCCTTGATCCTCAGACCAACACCGCCCACATCACGGTCATCCCAAAGCCGGGCAAGGACCCTGAGATCTGTAGCAACTACCGCCCAATTTCCCTTATCAATGTGGACCTCAAAATCCTCGCCAAAATCCTCTCCTTTAGGCTCAATCCCCTCCTTACCCGGCTTATTCATAGCGACCAAGCTGGCTTTGTCCCTGGTCGCGAGCCCAGGGACAACACCTTCAAGGTGCTGAACCTGATGGCGCTGGCCCATTCACGCAATACTCCCTTTCTGTTGGTGTCAATGGACGCTGAGAAGGCTTTCGACAGGGTCTCGTGGGCCTTCTTGTTCCGGGTCCTCGAGAAGCTTGCCGTTGGCCCCACGTTCATTCAACTTATTCGGTCCCTGTACTGCTCCCCCTCTGCCTATGTCCGGGTTAATGGTACCCTTTCTGATAAAATTGTCTTGGCTAATGGCACCAGGCAGGGTTGCCCTCTCTCTCCCCTTCTCTTTCTCCTCTCTTTAGAACCCCTGGCCAATGCCATCCGGGCCAACCCTTCCATCACTGGCTTATCGGTGGCGGGCGTGGATTATAAATTATCCATCTACGCCGACGACATGTTATGTTTTGTTACCAATCCTCTTTCCTCTCTTCCGCATCTCACCTCTGAACTACACCAGTTCCATGACCTCTCCCAATACAAAATAAATCTTCAAAAATCGGAAATTCTGGGTGTCCACATCGCTCCCTCGGTTAAATCGCGGATACAGTCTGTCTACCCTTTCCGGTGGACCGATTCGTATCTCACTTACCTGGGGGTTCGTATCCCGGAGGACCTGTCCACGCTGGTGGAGGTGAACTTCACCCCCCTTCTGTCCTCAGTCACCAAAGATCTTAAGAAATGGTCCTTTAATCACATCTCCTGGTTCGGGAGGGTAGGAGTCCTTAAGATGAATATCCTCCCGCGCCTCCTATATCTCCTCCAGACTCTTCCTGTCTATCTGACGCAATCGTGCCTTAAGAAATGGACCAGGACCTTTACGGGCTACGTTTGGTCTAATTGCTCCCCTAGGTTGGCCTTTACTTATCTGACTGGCCCCAAGGAACAGGCCGGTCTGGGCCTCCCAGACGTCGAGGGCTATTGGGTCGCTTCCCATCTTCGGAGGGAGAGTGGACGTCTTGCACCCGCAAACAATGGGTGCACATTGAAAACTCCCTTTTCCCCTTGGAGATCGCTGCCGTCCCATGGCTGCCCCGTCGCCATGGCCGGCCCGCTATCCCTAATCACCCGACTGTTACCCCGACGCTCCGTGTCCTTTGGAAGGCCCTCGCCAAGTATCCCCTCGCGACTTGTCCTGGCCCCTTGTCCCCCGTTTCGTCTAATCCTGACTTCCCTCCGGGCCTATGTCAGGCAGATATACGGTTTCTCCTGCCGGCACGGGAGCGGGTGCTCCGTGCTTCTCACCTCTTTACCGGGGACTCGGTCCGCCCCATCTCGGACTTTATACCTGACACCCCGGTTCCCTTTAGGGCCGCTTTTCTCTACCACCAAATTAGGCACTTTCTGTCCTCCCTGTCCCCTCCCTCCGACTTGACTAGGCCACTGACGCCGTTTGAACTGCTCTGTTCGGACCCCTCTAGGCATTCCCACCTTCTCTCTACGCTATACAAACTCCTACTGACTCACCGTACCCCTAGGAAGCCGTACTTTCTCAGCCTGTGGGAAAGGGATCTGAACCTTTCTTTTGAACCCGTAGACTGGGATAGGATGATATTGCTCGCCCTTAGAGGGGTCACTTCTAGTAGGTTGCAAGAGTCGGCATATAAGCTCCTCACCAGGTGGTATCGGGTACCCGCTGAGCTCCACCGCTTCCTTCCACAGGTTTCCCCCCTGTGTTGGAGGTGTGGATCCGCTGAGGGGTCCTACATGCACTTGTGGTGGTCTTGCCCCCTGTGGGCGGCTGTGGCTGCGGTGATACGGGCTGTTGATGACCCTTCCTTTCAGGTCTCCCCGGAGGCAATGCTTTTACATCACGGCTCCTCTAGCCTGGGCTCCTACAAGAGGTTGCTCACGATTCACTTCATTACTGCCGCCAGGGCTACCATCCCCTGTTTTTGGCGTCGGGCTGTGCCCCCGCCTGTCTCGGTGTGGCTGAGGAAGGTCAATTTCATATGCCAGATGGAGGATTTGGTCATGACCTCCAGGGGCTTTGGGTATAGAAATGGTCTGAGGTGGTTGCCGTGGCGGGAGTTCTTGGCCTCTCCCTCCTTTCAGACCGTTCTGGGTAGTTTCATTGCAGCCCCCCCTGATCTAGACTGAGATTGCCTGTGGTCTGTATCCTTGCGTTTTGCTTCTGCTCCTGACGCTCTGTCCTATTGCGGCGCCATTATCTATGTATGCTCTTGGAGACGGCGCCTCACCCATCCATCCACCCATTTATTCGCGTGCGGTATTGTTGATGTTATTGTTCTTATTTTCTTTTGTTACTTTTTGCCTTTTCGCCTGTTTTATTTTGACAACTCTCCGCTACAAGATTACCTGCTGTCAAACCCTGTGACAATGTACCTCAGATATTATGCACATTGTATCTCTCTGTATGGTATTTTGTCCTCTGTCACATTTGACGTTTATTTGCCATCTTATGTGCCTCTGAGAACTGGCATTCCCCAGTGTGACGCTCGCCCGATGTGTACAATTGTGTCTTGCTGCCTGATGTACTGTGTTCACAAAGGTGTCTTGCTGCCTGATGTACTATGTTCATCACTTTATGCACTGTTACTTTTTTTCAATAAACGGAGAATTGAAAAAAAAAAAAAAAGTTTCGGGCTACTTCTAGACCCAAAAACTAATCAGGTTGCGAAATAGTAACCCCCCCTTTTAATACCATGAAGATACCACAAGTCTGGATGAATCGGTAGTAATTTGAATGCATCTGTAATATCCGCCTTGGATAACCAGGTGCCTTTCCCTGCATTGACTATGGCCTTAATAGCGTTGTCGACGGCGTATTTGAGCGAGAACTCCTCAGCCGGAATAAAGGAATTAATGCTGGGGCACGCCGAGGAATAAGAGGCAGAAAAATCCACAATGAGTCTCTTTTTATTGGAGAATTTGCTAACAGCAATACCCAGTGGGCTAACCCTCCAAACTGGAAAGGGAGGGGAATGAAAGGGGCCGATGATAAACCCTTTAGCCAGTTCTTGGGACGGTAGCAAATTCAGTGCATCTGACCTGAGGTTCGGGCATTCCCAAGACTCCTGGGGCATGGCCACTACACCTGTATAGAAACCCAATGCCAAGCCTTGAACCAGAAAATTTACTAAATCTGGGGAGGGGTGGAACCGTAACTTACCCAAAAGGCCTTCCATATTGATTGGGGATAGTCATTGCTTAGGGAATAAAGTCCCAGGGCACATGGTCTGGGGGTGGGCCCTATGACATTTGATGCAAATGTGGAGAAGCCTGCACTGACTGAAATGGCAACCGTATTTATAACCCAATTCCACCACTTTATATAAATATTGATCAAGCTCTTCCCTTCTGGACAGAAATGCTGAACACAAGACATCCTTACAAATGCTGAAGGCCAGGACAAATTCCGGAACAGACAACTTTATGGCCAGTCTGGGGTCTTTAGCTTTAAGCACCACTGAAACTTCGCCACAGGAAAAGGCTTTATTTTCCGTCAGGTCATGGGAGCTTAGGAGAAGGGAGACCAGGTTAACGTGTTTCCCTTCCAGGATATCCTTCCTAAGATTACCCTGGATAAAGTGTGCAGGGGAAATCGAAGGAGAAACGCCAGATGACATACCTGACCCTGAGGGCCCCGCAGGGGGCGGTCCCGGGCTAGGCAGGGCTTGAAAGGGGGGAAGGAGGTACGGGACAGTAGCAGCCGGCTGGGTCTCTAAATTGGTTAGTCTCTCATGAATTGACGAGACCGATGCCACCAGCGAGGTAAGCATATCTCTCATCTGGGCCAAGTCCACAGAAGTGGACTGCCGCGCACTAGACCTAGTAGGAAGAGACTGGGGAGTTGAAAATAGTACGCGGAAAAGTTCCACTTTTCTAGTGGAGACCGAGAATGGAATGCCTCTCCTAGTTAATTCGGCCGTTAATTTTATATTTGTCCCTGCCCGGAGGGAAGGAGAGGCGGCAACGTCTGACCCTGGCGCAGGTGAGCAAGGCATGGAGGACCTATCCTCTTGATCGGATTGGAGCGACATTCTATGAATACATGGAAAGGAACCTCATTAGATTCCACACGCCCAAGAACCTATCTTACTAACCTCTAGCTAATCAAGCTCTGCGATAGAGCGGGACGAACATGTAGGGGGAGGCTTAGCTAACTACCTGCGAGCCACAATTACTAGCTCGAGGGACGTAACCTCCAAACGAGGAGGGGATATTGCCTCGGGGTGGGGAGGTGGGCAACTGGCTAATGTACAAGAGGCAAGCTACCTAGGCAGTGACAGAACGAAATCTCTTAATGCCTCCTAACTTGTTAAACGTAATCCCCAGGATACAACCCTCTCCAAGTTACCTTATCCTATGAATCTAGCAGAGGAGTCCAAGCTTCAACAACCGTAAAACCGACCAGAGTACAGTCTGAAGAAACAGTCCCCTTGGTAAATGCTTGGGGGATGCCTAGGCCACAGAACCTATCGCTGAAAGAACTTGAGCACGTAAAGCAGGCAAATACATGTACACAACCCCGTGACTAGGGGAACTCGGTCGAAATGCATCACGTCAACAAAGACAATGAGGGGTAAATGCGAACATTGAGTATAACCCTACGTTACCCTGGCCAGAACACCCTTCTAGAAACATAGCCTGCTGAAAACAGAAACAAGCACTACGTCAGTGAGTTGTTGGATGTGTTTTCACTACGAAAACACATCCAACAACTCACTGACAAGTTGCGACGTAGCGAGTAAGGGAACCCTGCAGGATCGTATGAAGAAGCCAACTCGCATGCCTGAGCCCAGAAAAGGCAACCAGCAGGTGAACAAATGATGTGGTAGGCAAAAGCACGTAACCCTAAAAGCACCTTCTCCGCTGATATGCAGCATAGTATATAACGTGTATCCTCCGGACAACCATACAACGATTAACCATAAACTCACCAAACGCACCATGCCGGAAGAAAACATGAACTCAGACTGTTTAAAAGTAACCGAGAAGGAGCTACCGCATAGATTGGACTCACAGCAAATGCTGAGGTGAGGGTCCAGATAGAACATACAGTGAGGAGTACGTATTCGTAGGTGCAGTAAGTACCGTGCGTCGTGCGCCAGAGTAGGAGGTTTGAATCCCCCCTGTTGTTAGGAAGATAAAGGGGGGTTAACACGTAGCTGAGTGTTCAGTTCGAGACAGACTGCCAATTGTATAAAAGTGTAACACGAGTAGTTTGCCCCTGAAGTGTGGATGTGACACATAAGCAGGTGAGTATGCGGCTCCCAGTGGAAGAACTGATTTATCTTGTAGTGAAAGCTAATTATGCATTGTAAAAACTTAGTAACATTAGTTTGAGGGCAGAGGGCAGTCCGTAAGCGTAAAACTCATTAAAACCACCGTGAAGAAAAAGTAACGTGTTAGAAGCATATGACCTGAGCCGAAGGAGTGCAACGGAGCTTTCTCTGCTACAGAATCGTCGTAGACCTGCTGGGAGGAACAGCTGCCTGAACGCCTGGAAGAACCGCCTCCGGAAAGCTGGTAGGAACCGCCGTCGAGACGAACTGCTGCCGAAATGCCAGGAAAACACGTGAGTATCCCTACCGTACAGCGTCCTCAACGTCAGATGCTGAAACGTAGCTGTGGGAGGGACCCCTCCCACAACTACAGGCTAATGTACATTAGCCTTAACATGTATCAATCTCCTCCACAGAGACAAGAAAGGAACTTCCCGGATCTCCCCTTCTTTAGATGAAAACTCCTCTTAGGATAATCGAATACAGAGTCAGACAACTGAGTCTGACGACTCAGGAGAGAGGGTTCTTGCACTGTCGGAAGGTGAGAATAGGAAGGTGCAAGGATACCCTGACGAAAGGCAGAGAAGGTGGACTGCATCTCCTCTTTAAGCCAGGTCAAAAACTCCCTTCCTCCAGCCGCCTCAGAATCCGCAACCAACTTTAGGCAAGCAGTACAAAGCTTCTTCCTGGAATCTTGCAAGGCTTTGTGACAGCCTGAGCACTGCGCATGTTTGGATTTCATTAAAGCCTTTTTAGGCTTTTTAGGCTCAGAATTATCAGGAGTCGACATAACCACAGATGCAACAGCACCCAGGAAAACCCAAACAGCAAGAGCAAAGTTGCTACTCACCCATCAGCTTAAATACCTAGTAATCAGGCTGTAAGCTGCAACAGCGATTTGGCACCAAAAAATTAAAACGCCGAAAACGAGTCTGGGGATATCAGGAGGGGCTTTTAAATGTTTTGAGTCCTGCCCTATCTCATGTACGGAGTAGGAGTCTATCTGTAGTGTCACCTGGGATGGCAGGAAAAACTTTTGGACACTGACAATTTTCATAGTTGTGGCTCTGTATACTGCCACAATGGATTTCAAATTAGACAAGTGAGATGCAATTGAAGTGCAGACTTTCAGCTTTAATTCAAGCAGTTGAACAAAAGATATTGCAGGAAACGTTTTGGAATTGCAACCATTTTCACATAGTCCTCTTATTTTAGGGGCTCAAACGTAATTGGACAAATCAACACAATCATGAATAAAATGTTTATTTTTAATACTTTGTCAAGAAACCTTTGCAGGCAATGACTGCTTAAAGTCTGGAATGCATGGACATCACCGATCTCTAGGTTTTCTTCTTTGTGGTGCCTTACCAGGCCTTTACTGCAGCTGTCTTCAGTTGTTTGTGGATCTTTCTGCCTTAAATTTTGTCTTCAGCAAGTAGAATGCATGCCATTGCAGAATATTCCACTTCTTTGCCTTAAAAAAACTCATGGGTTTCTTTCGCACTATGTTTTAAGTCATTGTCCATCTGTAAAATAAAACGCCATCTTATCAACCTCGTTGAATTAGGCTGAGCAGACAATATATCCCCATACACTTCAGAATCCATCTGGCTGCTTCTGTCACATCATCAAACGCTAGTGACCTGGTGCTGTTTAACCCCTTCGAGACAAAGGCTGATTTTACTTTTTGTACCCTTTGTGACAATGGCCTTTTTAACATTTCTGCGCTGCTTGTGTTTAGCTGTAATTTTCTTCTTTCCCGTTTACTGAACCCACACACATTAGATATTGTTTTTTTCAGGACAAGAAGGGCTTTCTTTAGATGACATTGTTTTGATTGTATCATATTATTTACTATTAAAAAAATTATAAAATATGGTGAAAAATTTAGAAAAAAATGACTGTTTCTAACTTTTAGTTGAAAAATCTTTTACTCATCTATAAAAGGTAATGAAAAAACCTGCTAAATAGATTCTACTATTTGTCCTGAGTTTAGAAATACCCAATGTTTTTATGTTTTTTTGCTTTTTTCTACCCATTATGGGGCAATAAGTACAGGTAGCGTTTTGCTATTTCAAAGCCATTTTTTCCAAATCTGGTAATTCTTCCCCCCTTGTGCCATTTCGGGTATCTTTGAACCCGGCCAATGCAATTTACCCCATCAAGTCATATATTTTTGAAAACTAGACAGCCCAGGGTATTCCAAATGCTAGTATTTTAACTCTTTCCATGCACCATATCTACCACCAGTCTTTGTCAAACTTTATGGTAGTCATTTTTTTGCATTTGTTTTGTCATACACATTTTACTTCAGGTATGAATTAAAATGTTCTCGTTTATGTCACTATCACAAAACACCCCAATATGTGTTCAGCAACATCTCCTGAGCGCAGCGATACCCCACATGAATGATTTTGCCTGGCTGTTTGGGGGCAAAAGGGCCACATTTGGGGCATGCGCATTTTTCAATGTTGAACTTTGGCATTTGGGGATCCACTGCCCATGCCCTATTTGGTACATCTTTGAGCCGGGCCATTTCAGTGTGCCTAATAAAACCATATATTTTTGAAAACTAGACACCCCAGGGTATTTCAAATGCTAGTATTTTAACTCTTTCCATGCACCATATCTACCACCAGTCTTTGTCAAACTTTGTGGTAGTCATTTTTTTGCATTTGGTTTTCCACACACATTTTAATTCAGGTATGAATTAAAATGTTCTCGTATATGTCACTATCACAAAACACCCCAATATGTGTTCAGCAACATCTCCTGAGTACAGAGATACCTCACATGAATGATTTTGCCTGGCTGTTTTGGGGCAAAAGGGCCACATTTGGGGCATGCGCTTTTTTCAATGTTGAACTTTGGCATTTGGATCCACTGCCCATGCCCTATTTGGTACATCTTTGAGCCAGGCCATTTCAGTGTGCCCAACAAAACCATATATTTTTCAAAACTAGACACCACAGGGTATTTTAAATGCTGGTATTTTAACTCTTTGCATGCACACATTTTACCACCAGCATTTTTTCAAAGTTTGCAGTAATATTTTTGTGTGTGTATTTTTCCCCCACACACCTACTTTATGTATGAATTTACAGCTCCTGGTATATGCCGCTGTCACACGACACCCCATAATGTGTTCAGCAACATCTCCTGAGTGAAGTGATACCCCACATGCATGGGTGTGTCATTTTTTTGGGGAACTAAAAGGCCACATTTGGTACGTGTGCATTTTTCTAATTGGAAATTAGATGTGTGGCCATCCTTCCCCCCGTGTTAATTGGGACGTTGTTGAACCTGGCCCATTCAATTTACCCCATCAAATCATACATTTTTTAAAAGTAGACACCCCACGGGCATTTAATATGCCAGTATTTTAACTCTTTCCATGCGAGAATTGTTTTAAGCTAATGTGCTAACTTTAGGACTTGCTCACAAAAATATATTTTTTATATATATATATTTTTTTTTTTTATTATTTTTTTTTTAAAAAAAAATTTAACATTTTTTTTCAACTTGGAGGTTCCCCTGATAGTGACATCAGTGGGAAATGATTTTTACATTTTACTGTTTTTTTACTATATTTTTCTAATTATTATTTATTTTATTTTTTAATTTATTTTTACTAATCACACTGTGATTAGAAAGCTGGGCTCCATTGACTTGCATGGTGAATGCAGTACCTGTATTCAACCTGCAAGTGGAGCCAAAGTTCTCTAGATGGTCTGGACCATCTAGCTAAATTTTAAAATTTGTTGGTTCCTGTTACAGGACGGCGGCCATCTTCCTTGATGGCGAAGATTGCCGGTAGCTGCGGCTGTGACCGCTCTCCGGAGCGGTCACAGCCCATCAAAAGGTTAGTGTTTGGTGTCGCTGGATGCCTCCTGATCGAGGCATTCCAGCGACACCATTTAAGTTTAGGAGGCGATCGTCGATCGCCTCCTAAACGCTTTTAAAACGGGCGTCCGCCGCCATACAAAGTATGGCGGATGTTGACGCCCCGTGGAGGGGCCAGAGATGGCCCCTTCGTGCCGATCGCGGCGTTGCTGAATGCCTCGAGGTCGAGGCATTCAGCAACGCTTTTTGGGTGCAGAAAGCGATAGTAGATCGCTTTCTGCACCCGTTTAAAGACGTGCCGGTCCTGGCACGTCAATTGTCGTAAAGCACATGCTTTTCCGTGCCGTGCCAGGACCGGCAATTGTCATTAAGGGGTTAAGCAGATGAGATTACACACACAGGTATATATATTTATACACTGATTCACATATGCACACTGTCACATACATATGTATGTGTGTATATATATATATATAATCTCATATACACACTGATTCACATATACTATTATATATTAATTAAGAAGCCTTGGAAACCATGTTGATTTCAGATTTAATAATATACATACACTCATTACAGATATGAGTAGATATAGAATGGTAACCACTCTAATACCAGGCATGAGTACTACATTCAGAGAATGAATTCCTTTATTACTAGACATTACAAACAGTCATACAAACAAACTCTGTGACAAACTGACAAAGACAGTGACACGCATACAGAGTCAGACACACATACCTGACTCTAACTTGGTGTGAAGGAGGAACTCTCAGTTAATCAAGAGAGTTGAGAAGTCTCTCCTGATTGGCTGAGACCTTATTCACTCAGACTCCTCATTCTGGGACAATGCATTGTCCTGGATTGAGACTTAAAGTCCCATTGCGGGACTGTCTCGGGCAATCTGGGACATGTGGTCACCCTACAGGGAGCCCTGTCTCCCCTAGGTAAGTGCCTTACATAAAGTATAATCTGGCCCTTCTATTCTTGAGGCATATAATGTTTATTTGGGTAAACAACTGAAATAACAAAACTTGTATCAGTGTCCAAATATTTCCAGACCTATCTGTATGTGTGTATATCGTATATTGAATACATCATTTGAACATTCACAGTGTGAGTTGGTAAACTTATCTGAACCCCTAAGCTAATCACATCACGAAAGCTAATTGGAGTCAAGAGTTAGCAAACCTAGAGTCCAATTAACGATTTAGAGCTACTTTGACATAAAGAAAACACTTAAACGTTTTTCAATTTGCTCATCTCTAACAGCATCTGGGGATGTCATCCATGCCTCACAAAACAGAAATCTCAGAAGCCCTACAATCAAGAATTGTTGATTTGCACAAGCTGGAAAGGGTTACAAAGTAAAAATTACCTATTTATCAGTTCACAGTTAGACAAATTGTTTATAAATGGAGATGATTTAGTACCATGGCTACTCTCCCCTAGAAGTGGCCATCCAGCAAACGTGACTCAAGCCAAGGTGACAATGCAGAGTACGAAGGTGAAAATGAAACCTAGATTAGAAGCTAAAGACTTGAATGAGTCTTTGCTATTGGTTAACACCACAGAGGAAGCCGTATGTCAAGCTCATCATATCTCAGCCCTTACTGGATGTTGGAGTCCAGAGCACAGGAGTGTAAGAAGAAACACTTCACAAATGAGACAAGCTGAATGTTTGAATATAGGTATGTTAAACAAAGAAGATACATCTCACCATTAGCAGCAGAGTAGGAGGCATATCAAGACTGCTGGGGAGTATGAAGGTAGAATAGTCCAGGTAAGAATCCAAAAGGGGTAAATCCAATAGGCTGTCTGGGTCAAAAAGGTAACAGGCTGGCAAAAGGGTAAATCCAATAGGCAGTACAGGTCAAAAAGGTAACAGGCTGGCAAAAGGGTAAATCCAATAGGCAGTCCAGGTCTAAAAGGTAACAGGCAGGCAAAAGGATAAATCCAAGAGACAGAATGAACTATAGATCCAAAGTAACTTAATGAACTCACACCTCTGTTACTGGGAGGCAGGGATATAAAGCCTGTTGATAAGGTCCTCAGATGAATAAGGGAAAGAGGGCAAAGGTAAAAAAAAAAATACAGACACACAAGTAAACAAAACAGCAAGCTATGGAGAGGAGTTCAACTCCAGGCAGACCGCCTGGCAGTTTGCAGGGCTGGGGCCGAATCCTGATACCACTACTCTCTAATTTAATATAATTTTTTTTTGCCAATAAGAACCTTGACACTCCACAAAATTACTGTTTTGTGGACCAATGAAACTAAGTTTAAATTGCTTGTGAAGAACATGTAGCACTACATATAGCATAAAATGGGCACCGTATGCTTGCATGCAAACATCATCACTATGTGGAGGGAGCATCATGATTTAGGGCTGCTTTGCTGCCTTAGGCCCTGGAAGACTTGCAATGAATTCCCAATTTAATCAAGGTATCATACAGTATAATGTCAGGGTAGCTGTCCACCAGCTGAAGCTCAGTAGAAGTTTTGTACACAGCAGGACAATGACCATAAACATCAAAGTAAATTCACACCAGGCGTCCTAGGAATATGGCTGAGCTTAAACAGTTCTGTAAGGAAGACCAGTGAAAAATGGTTGTGCTGGTCTAATCTGCAGCTAATGGAAATCGCTTGTTTGAGGTTATTGCTACCCAAGGAGGCTCGGTCAGTTATTAAATTCAAGTGTTCACTTATTTTTCCACCGGCACTGTGAATGTTAAATTGGTATGTTCAATAAAGACATGAAAGATTATCAATGTTTGCATGTTATTAGCTTAAGCACTTAGATGTATATCAGATCATTTTATTAACAATTAATGCCACTGTGTGTGTGTATATATATATATATATATATATAATGCATTAAATATTGTCCTAATTTCACACATGTAATTCATATTATAGTATAACTATAATCACTGCTTGTTATCTTTAAGCTAAATGGGGTGTTTGCCAGCTTTAACCTATTTGACTGCTTCAGCAGAAGAATTATGAACATTAGAGATATTCTGAGTCCAGTCACTATGGAATTTGACAGCAAAACAAGTCACGTAAGTTGAAATGATATTTATTGTGTATTAAAATGGTATATTATATGAATAAACATTAGTTTGTGGCCTTCATTACACTCTATTAATTCAAAATACAAAGATATAACCAAACAAAACCTCCACATAAATCTGAAGTAGAGTAGATTATGTTCTCAGAGAAGTAAACTTATCATATGGTTACCCTTGGTAGGATGCTGGTGCAATATTTTCGGTTGTTGCTTATATAGAAGAGGCAATGACCAGAGCCATAACACATACCATGCAGGGGCATACCTAGCGTGTTTGGCACCTGGGGCTGATCCTGTATGTGGCATCCACCATATAAAAAATAATTTTGGCAAGAATATTTATTTTTAAATTTATTTGTAAACTGTATGGATGTCATCTAGAAAAAACTAGAAATCTGAAAAAAATACATTAAATTAATGAAATAAGTTTAAATAAATAACATTTACTGAACAGATATGGTACAGCATAACAATCATCACTATATACCGAACCAGACATTGATGGTAGTGCAACATAACCCCTATCACTATACATTCAGCCAGACATTGATGTGGTAGGCATCTGCCCCTAAAACAGCCTGCCTGTGCCACCGCTGCCCTTGTAGCAGCCTGTCTGTGCCATTTAGTAGCTTGCCTGTCCCATTTCTGCCTCTAAACACTCACTCGTCTATCCATCCTCTCATGCAGATTTCACTGGTCCGGGGGCCGGCTAAAGCTGGACCACAGCTTACTGCTGTGACACCTTCGCACTGTGTGAGGAAACTCTTTTCCCACGCAGGAGAAGCAGAAACCTGGGCAGGAAAAGAGTTTCCTCGCATAGTGTGCGAGCTCCACATCGGTAAGCTGCGGGCCCGCGTTAGGCAGCTGTCGGCCACCGGGCACCCCCCTGATGACTGGCACTTGGTGCGGACCACCCACATGGCCCCATTTAGGTACCCTGCTGCCACTGTGCAGAAGTGGGTACTGTGAAATAATCATTAATCATCTGTTACTGACATTTGTAATATTTTATTGCCAAGCATACCTAAACATTAAATTCATATGTTACTGTGATAATAACAATGACCATTAACCCCTTTGCGAAAATGGCTGTTTTAACATTTCTGCAGTGCTCCTATTTAGCTGTTTTTTTCTTTCTCATTTACTGAACACACACAAGTTATATGTTTTTTTAGGACAAGATGGGCTTTCTTTAGATATGATATAATCAAAATAATCACATCAATTACTATAATAAAAATTCTAAAATATGGTGAAAATTTAGAAAAAGAGGACTTTTCTGATTTTTACAAGAAAAAAACCCAACAACCACGAGTAGAGAGCTGCAGCACACTCCGGAAGACAGTAACAGAGATCTATCCACACGAGCATAAAATCAAACAAGCTTTATTAGTCCTCTTGAGGAGCCATATAGCAATATACGGGCTTACACATAGATAATGGACTCTCAAAGGGAACAAGTATTTAAAATACTGCTCGGCCAATCGAAATAAAGAAAATAAAAATGGCTGGATTGTTAACACCTGAACACCTCACCAAAACTTAAAGAAACAAAGGAATTAATCATAAAAGCAATGCATAAACATGCAATACAGCTATACAGTATCTCACAAAAGTGAGTACACCCCTCACATTTTTGTAAATATTTTATTATATCTTTTCATGTGATAATACTGAAGAAATGGCACTCTGCTACTCTGTAAAGTAGTGAGTGTACAGCCTGTATAACAGTGTAAATTTGCTGTCCCCTCAAAATAACTCAACACACAGCCATTAATGTCTAAACCTTGGTAACAAAAGTGAGTACACCCCTAAGTGGAAATGTCCAAATTGGGCCCAAAGTGTCAATGTTTTGTGAGGCCACTTTGTTTTCCAGCACTGCCTTAACCCTCTTGGGCATGGAGTTCACCAAAGCTTCACAGGTTACCCTCTTCCACTCCTCCATGACGACATCATGGAGCTGGTGGATGTTAGAGACCTTGCGCTACCCCACCTTCCATTTGAGGATGCCCCACAGATGGTCATTAGGGTTTAGGTCTGGAGACATGCTTGGCCAGTCCATCACCTTTATCCTCAGCTTCTTTAGCAAGGCAGTGGTCGTCTTGGAGGTGTGTTTGGGGTCGTTATCATGTTGGAATAGTGCCCTTCGGCCCAGTCTCTGAAGGGAGGGGATCATGCTCTGTTGTCACAGTACGTGTTGGCATTCATGGTTCCCTCAATTAACTGTAGCTCCTCAGTGCAGGCAGCACTCATGCAGGCCCAGACCATGACACTCCCACCACCACGCTCGACTGTAGGCAAGTCTTTTTACTCCTCATCTGGTTGCCGCCACACACACTTGACACCATCTGAATCAAATAAGTTTATCTTGGTTCCAGTAATCCATGTCCTTAGTCTGCTTGTCTTCAGCAAACTGTTTGCAGGCTTTCTTGTCCATCATCTTTAGAAGAGGCT
This sequence comes from Spea bombifrons, assembly GCF_027358695.1. Lineage (NCBI taxonomy): Eukaryota > Metazoa > Chordata > Amphibia > Anura > Pelobatidae > Spea > Spea bombifrons. The sequence continues at coordinate 44,687,804 of NC_071091.1, forward strand.
TTCTTCTGGGGCGTACCCCCCCACCCCTTCAACATCTATTTCCCAGACAACCTTTGGATATGATGCTGAGCACGTGCACTCAACTTCTTTGGTCGACCATGGCGAGGCCTGTTCTGAGTGGAACCTATTCTGTGAAACCTCTGTATGGTGTTGCCCACCGTGCTGAAGCTCAGTTTCAGGGTCTTTGCAATCTTCTTATAGCCTAGGCCATCTTCTTGCAACAATTCCTTTTTTCAGATCTTCAGAGAGTTCTTTGCCATGAGGTGCCATGTTGAACTTCCAGTGACCAGTATGAGAGAGTGTGAGAGCGATAACACCAAATTTAACACACCTGCTCCCCATTCACACCTGAGACCTTGTAACACTAAACAGTCACATGACACCGGGGAGGGGAAATGGCTCATTGGGCCTAATTTGGATATTTCCATTTAGGGGTGTACTCACTTTTGTAACCAAAGTTTAGACATTAATGGCTGTGTGTTAAGTTATTTGGAGGGGACAGCAAGTTTACACTGTTATTCAGGCTGTACACTCACTACTTTACATTGTAGCAGAGTGTCATTTCTGCAGTGTTGTCACATGAAAACATATAATAAAATATTTACAAAAATGTGAGGGGTGTACTCACTTTTGTGAGATACTGTATATGCTATATATATATATATATAATATATATATTGTGACAGAAGGTGTGGTAAAGTGGTATATGGCAGGTATATTAGACCAGCCTTGGTCAATAGTAGCCTGCTTTAAAATATATCCCAGGGAAAGATGTTGTTTTTTTACAAACAGCACTACTGGCAGTTTGCAAAACATGGTAAGGGTCCCTGGGGCAGAGCATCTGGAAGAGAAGGGTGGGCCAGTGCTCCAACAGCACTAATTGCTGTTTTGATCCAGTCCAGAGCCTGCATTCTGGACAGGAGCTCCACAGGTGTGGACTAAGTAGCAGCTCACCTGTGGCTGATTAATCAGCCACAGGATTAAACAGCAGGCAGAGGGTAAAAGGGATTGAGCCTGATTCAGAGAGAGAAAGCCACTGTTATGCCAGCTAGGAGAGCTGATGAACCGAGGAGTGGTTTCTCTCTGCAAAGCCGTTTTGATGGTAACTCGTGACTGGTTAAAAGGTGAATGTTTGGAGCTGTTTTGTCCAAAGCAAGTGCTCAAGCAAAAGCAAATACTGTTATTCTGTGCTGCTTATAACTGCTGCTGTTTAATCCTTTAAAATAAACATTGAAACTGAGCTGGATGTGTCCTGGGCTTCATGGTTACAACCAATATCCTTGACAAAAATCCCAAGGAAAAGGGAGGCGTGTCACATATGGTGGAGGATGCGGGTACCCACGTAAGTCTGTGGGTAGAAGCCATATACAGCTCAGCATGGAGGATATTATCACGGCTTTGATCCAATCCACCACTATGCACAGCAGAGAGAGAGAAATGGCCGAGTAGGCAAGCATACTGGCACCGTTCCTGAGCGGAGAGCCGCAGAAGGCATACTATGACCTGGAGCCTGCAGAAACAAGCGACTACAGAAAATTGTAGATCCTGAGATCCTGAGATCCTGGCATGTCTAGGGGTAACCTCTGCGGTATGTGCCCAAAGATTCCACTAATTTTTTTATTTTTTTATTTTTTTATCAATATTTAAGTTTTTTCCCCAAAAACAATATATGGCGTTGTTCTGTACAATAATTAAGCCATACATAAACACAAAATACACAAATAAACATAAAACAAAGATAAATAGATACATACAAATAGTTAAGAAAAAATGGAGATGCGATATTAAAATATATGCAGCAATACTAGCAAAAAGGCTAAAAGAAGTAATTCCGGATTTAATTTCACAAGATCAATCAGGGTTTATCCCAGGTAGGTCATCTAAAAACAATATTAGAAGAATTATAGATATTTTAGATGTATCCCAGCGGCTAAATACTCCTGTTCTGGCCCTGTCTTTAGATGCCAAGAAGGCCTTTGACAGGGTCAGATGGGATTTGTTAGGGCATACATTACAGGCGTTTGGATTCTCTGGGAACATATATGATGCAATAATAGCTTTATACACCTGCCCTTCTGCTAGGACGATCGGCCCAGGCATAGATGCAGAATGGTTTGAAATTAAGAACAGCACGAGACAGGGATGTCCCCTATCACCGCTGCTCTATATACTGACGATTGAGCCCCTTGCCATGGATATCCGAGAAAATCAGGATATACATGGTTTTAGATTAAAAACATTGGAAAGTAAAATTATCTTATATGCAGACGACATCCTGGTATTCTTAGAGGAACCTAAGACATCACTACCGGAGTTAATGAGAGTACCGTATTTTCCGGACTATAAGGCGCACATAAAATGCTGAGAATTTCTCAGAAATAGAAAGTGCGCCTTATAATCCGGTGCGCCTTATATATGAACCCGACAGTAAAGAGAGGGGTTCATACAGGATCCTTTACCTCTATCGTGGGCGGCAGGGGTCGGCGGCGGCATACCACAGCACACACCATGCTCCTCCCCCCCGTGCGCCTATGAATTTATTCTTCACTTGGGTTTTTACAGTATCCATAAATGGATTGAGCATTACGGCCACCGTAGTCAGGAGCCACACTGAGTGATACTTACAGCTCTGTGCGCAGGATCCTTGCAATATATCTGTGCTTTAGCGTTAACTATACCCACTACCCCAAAAAATGCCTCCTGTTAAGAGACATGCTTATGATGCAGGTTTAAAGCTTAAAGCTATAAGTTATGCAGTAGAGCATGGAAATAGGGCAGCTGCAAGAGAATTCAACATTAATGAATCCATGGTGCGTAAGTGGAGAAAACAAGAAGATGCCCTCCGCCAAGCAAAGAAGACCAAACTGAGTTTCCGAGGAAACAAAGCAAGGTGGCCACAGTTGGAGGACAAAATAGAACAGTGGGTTATGGAACAGAGAAACGCAGGTAGAAGCGTCTCCACTGTCTCTATTCGACTCAAAGCCACTGCTTTAGCACGTGACATGGAGATCAAGGACTTTCGAGGAGGTCCTTCATGGTGCTTTCGTTTCATGAAAAGGCGTCATCTCTCCATTCGCACCAGAACTACTGTGTGCCAGCAATTACCAAAGGATTATGAAGAGAAGCTGGCCATTTTCCGCACCTACTGCATAACCAAGATAAATGAAAAGAATATCCAGCCAGAACACATTATTAACATGGATGAGGTTCCCCTCACTTTCGATATCCCCGTAAACCGTACTGTTGAGAAAACAGGGACCAGTACGATATCTATACGTACCACAGGAAATGAGAAGTCATCTTTCACTGTAGTTCTCGCTTGTCAGGCTAATGGCCAGAAACTACCACCCATGGTAATTTTCAAGAGGAAGACTTTGCCTAAAGAAAATTTTCCTGCTGGTGTCATCATTAAGGCTAACCCAAAGGGCTGGATGGATGAGGAGAAGATGAGTGAGTGGCTGAAGGAGGTCTACGTCAAGAGACCGGGTGGCTTTTTTCACAAATCCCCATCCCTATTGGTCTGTGACTCGATGCGCGCCCACGTGACCGATACTGTCAAAGCCCAAGTGAAGAAAACTAATTCGGAGCTTGCTGTCATCCCTGGTGGATTAACCAAAGAGCTCCAGCCGCTAGATATCAGCATCAACAGGTCATTTAAAGTTAAATTGCGAGCTGCATGGGAGCATTGGATGACAGAAGGTGACCACACATTCACCAACACAGGGAGGCAACGCCGTGCGAGTTATGCCACTATGTGCCAGTGGATCGTGGATGCCTGGAAGAATGTATCAGTCTCCAGTGTCATCCGAGCTTTCAGGAAGGCTGGAATCACCACTGAAGAGCCTAGCAGCAGCAACGAGACCGACTCGGATAATAAAGAGGAGGACCCCATGCTTGATGCCGAACTCGCCCAACTGTTCAACTCCGACACTGAAGATGACGGATTTGATGGATTTCTGGTGGAGGAATGAACTGAAAAAGTACGGTAAACGTTTTGATTTGCAATTACAGCTGAACCAGTTGCAAGTTATTGTTAAAAAGTGTAATAAATTTTGACTTGCAGTCTGAGCAATGGTTTATTTAACGGTAATGTGCTGCGCCTTATAATCCAGTGCGCCTTATATATGAAACAAGATTGCTTATAAGGCGCTCATAGAAAGTGCGCCTTATAATCCGGTGCGCCTTATAATCCGGAAAATACGGTAATCGAAGTTTACTCAAACTATTCAGATTATAAATTAAATGCTAATAAAACCATATTGCTTGCTTGTAACATGAACCACATGGAAAGAAGATACATAAAAGCCAATTTCGACTTTGTATTGGCTAAGGACAATATAGAATACTTGGGCGTTATGATTACCAAGGATCCGGCGAAAATAATAGAGGCAAATTTTCTGCCTCTCCTGAAATCTACAAATAAATCTTTAAAAGACTGGGTAAAAAGGGAAATCTCCTGGACGGGCAGAATTAACACAATTAGATTATACATACTACCTAAATGGACTTATTTATTCCAAATGATACTGTTTGCGATACCTAAAGCATGGCTAGGAATGATCCAAACAGCATTTAATAAATTTATCTGGCAAGGCAAGAAGCCAAGATTCGGATTGACACTTCTATCTAGGAAAGTAAACGATGGGGGCCTTGGAGTCCCAAATATAAATGAATATCAGGAGGCCTGTATGGTAGCACACGCGATGGCGGCTCAGATTACTGGAATAAAAGAAGAAGTATGGTACCAAATTGAGGAGATAGTTATAGGCCTAGATGGGCTAGCAGTATTGCCATGGTCTACTAGAGTAGTAGAAAGAAGCTGCGAGGCAGGATTAGAATCTCTGGTATTAAAAGACATTCTAGGCGCCTGGAGAAGGGTTAGGAAGAAGTTAGCCCTTTACAGTAGTATAGCGGATTTTCTTCCACTGGAAGTAATAGATCTTAGCATAGAGGATATTAAATTATAAATGTGGAAACAGGCCGGAATCTTAACTATCCAGGATCTATACTTTGATAAGAAATTCAAATCCTTCCCCCAGATACAGGAGGAATATTCACTCCCTACCAAAGAGTTATTTTCCTATCTAAGAATTAAAGGCTTTTTTTCAAAATATGACATATTAAATAATGGAGAGAAATGGGTACTATTAAATTCTATATATAAAATGATAAATATTAAGGGAATGATTACTAAGTGCCTAAATTTAATTAAATCTAATTATGAGAATACGCCAGTGAGGGCTATTAAGACCTTGGAGAAGGACTTGAATAGGAATATTTCCTGGAATACCTGGATAAACACAATAAGATCGGTCAACAGTGTAATACACTATCTAAGTATAAGAGAAAACTTCTATAAAGTATGCTATAGATGGTATCTTGTCCCAGTAAAGTTAGCAAAAATGTACGAAAACACCGAAGCTAATTGCTGGAGATGTGGAAAGAATGACAGAAGTTTCGTACATATTTGGTGGACATGCCACTATATGATGGCTCTCTGGAAAGAGGTTCTTTGTCAGATTGTATAAAAGCCTAATGACCCATTTTCTTTTATCTACAAAATTATATATAGCGAAAAATTTAAAAAGTAAAAAATTGCAGAAATGGGAGGAGATAAAAGTAATTACAACACGGGGGCGTGGCTAGCCGCGGACCAAGATGGCTGCTTAGGCTCTTTGCTCCACGGCCCCTCTCCGTGTTTCTGCATAAAAAGCGTGTTTTTCTTCCGCCATGGGCAAGACCAACAGAGCCCCCGGCACCCCGAAGCCCTCGGGGCATAAAGAGAAGTCCTCACTTACCTCGGTCCGGTCTTATTTTCATGGCGCCCACGACCACGATTCCAGGGACTCCTTCAACAAAATGGCGCCTTCTCCCGCCGGCTCGTGCAGCGACGGCCCAGAGGACTCTGGCGCCGACTCCAGGGATTACTCTACCCTTCAAGACACTCTCCGGCAACTTCCTACGAAAGATGATATGGTGTCGCTTATTGAAAAAGCCACCCAAGGCATCCGGGACGCCCTGACTGAGCTAAAGGCGGATGTACAACAACTTGGCGACCGCGTGGCGACAGTGGAGACTGACGCAGCGCAGATCGCTGAAACTGTGGATACTCTCTCCTCGCAAGTTTCTGAACACTCCCTCACGTTGCGAACTCTGGCTCATAAACTCGAGGACCTAGATAACCACGGCCGGCGCAACAGTTTACGGGTACGCGGGATCCCGGAGGACATCACCCACTCCGACCTCGCCTCGACTCTGCAGGCCATCTTTAATGGTATTTTGCAACGCCCTACGGACACTCCGATTGAATTTGACCGGGCTCACGGGGCCCTCAAGCCGCGGGGTGATGCTGGTGCCCCTCCCCGGGATGTCGTTTGCCGGTTACATTATTACTCCGTAAAGGAGAATATTCTCCGAGCCTGTCGGGCAGGGGGTGACCCTACGTGGAATGGACATGCCATCTCCGTCTACCCGGATCTCTCCCCCTCCACCCTGCAGACGAGACGCATCCTGAAACCGATCACAACGGCTTTGCGAGCGGCTTTGATCCCCTACCAGTGGGGTTTTACGTTCGCATTGATTGCCCGGAAGGATGCCGACACGTTTATTCTTCGCCAAGCTTCGGATGTCCCGTCTTTTCTGGAGAGCTTGGGGCTGCCTTCTATCCCCGTTCCGGACTGGGAGTTGGCCCTTTCTGCTCCTACACGTCTGCGGAACCCCGCTCAGGATTGGATACCCAAGCCTCGTAGGACCAAGCGACAGAAGCTCCCGACTTCTTGACTTTGCCGCCACGATGTTTGCCTATGCCGACGAACTCTACTCACCGCGGGGCTTTGACGCCCTTCCCGACGCGCCGTTTCTCTGGCTCCTGTACCGTGTTGCTGAGGTGATGGTCTCTCGCTGGCTCCGGTCGGCTCCCCGCGGCCATGGACACTTTTATGGACGCGCTGCTGTACTGTATGGCCCCGGGCCCCTCTACAGATGACACACGGTACACGGTTCCTGTTTTGTCCCTACTATGTTTTATTTTCTTTTGGGTTTTTTTATTTTTTCTTTTGGCTCTGTGCCCCCCTGTCCTTAGGTTCTCGACACACGGGCGTCTCCGGCCCTTTATAGCACATAGCCTCGCTGCACCCCATGCCCCCTCACACACATGCAGACATGCACGCCTCACGTTTCTGCCCTATTAGTTTTGCCGTCCGGGGCTGGTCTGTCTGGTCTCGGGTGGTGGGCCCGACTCCTACAGGTGTACTCACCTGCTGATGCGGCTTTGGGCCCCTTAAGTCCCCAGGGATGCTGCTCTCTTTCCCCATAGGTTGCCCCGCCGCGTGGTACCTTGTGCAGGCTTGCATTGCGCGCCTGTTGTCGCTCATCTCAGAGATGCTATCCGGCCGGGCCTCGTCCTTCCTGGGACTCCCCACTGTTCACCTGGGGTGCGTGGTTCTTCGCCTGGGCTGACCACCTTCCCGCGGTAACATGGGACAGGTCCTCTTTCCCCGTCTGACTCCTGGTCCCATGGCTGTTATGCACACGCACACACGCTGTTTTATTTTATTTTATTTACACTGACATTTCGACACATATCTACTACACTATGACATTTTCTGTTTTGTTCATCCACCGTCCGTTCTGCTGTTTCGCTTCCCCCGCCAGAGCCTACCTACCTCGCCCTTTGGGCTTGGACACTAGGTCATTGACCACTGGACTGGTCACTCGGCTCATAATTCGATGTGGTTACATCGGGCTTATAGTTGTTCAGTTTGTATTTGTTTTTTTGGTTTTCTCGCACGTGACATTGTGTGTGCTTCTCGCTATAGTGTATCTCATTGGGTGGTATGGCGCGCCGTTCTCGTTAACTAAGGTTTTTTTTCTTTGTGTCCCTCATGGCTGCCGCTCACTTTAAATGTACATCCCTGAATGTCAGGGGCCTGAATAAACCCCAGCAACGGTCCAAACTACTTTGCCTCCTCCGCTCTTACAAAACACGTATTGCCTTCCTTCAGGAGACCCACTTTGTGGCCACAAAGGAGCCCAAACTCACAAACAACCACTTCCCCCTGGCCCATTTCTCCAGCTCCCCCACCACTAAGACCAAGGGAGTAGCTGTCCTCCTGCATAAAAGCCTCCCCTTTCAGCTCCTTGACGTATGGAGGGACACGGAGGGCAGGGGTTTGATTGTCAAGGGGTTTTTGGGCATGCACAAGATTACACTTGCCACGGTGTATGCACCTAACAAGGATCAGATCCCTTTCCTGGTCCGCTTCCTTTCCAAATTGGCAGATTACCAAGAGGGGGTGACGGTGTTCGGTGGGGACCTCAACATGGTCCTGGACCCCAGACTTGACTGTTCGACGGGTACATACCATCTTCCCTACGCGAACATAAAGAAAGTTAAACGAATGCTCCTCCTCAATCAACTGGTTGACGTTTGGTGGGCCTGCAACCCCGCTACCCGTGACTACACTTTTTATCCCCCCCCCCACGACCGTTATACCCGTATTGACGCTATATTTTTGTCCCACCATCATCTGTCTTATCTCCATACTGCTACTATTGGACCTCAGGTTCTTAGCGATCATGCCCCGGTCCACGCCGTCCTCCGCTTTCCTTTACATCCTCCCAAGGTGTGGTGCTGGCGCCTTAATGCCAACCTGGTTAATGACCCCACGTTCCTCCCGGAGCTTGAGGAGCACCTCAAGAATTACTTTGACGATAACTCCTCCCGTGGTACCCTGATCCCGACTGTCTGGGAGGCCCATAAGGCGGTAATGAGAGGCCACCTAATCCAACTGGGGGCCAAGCTCAAACGTTTGGACCACCTGTCCCTCATCTCCTTGACGCGTCAGATAGCGGAACTGGAACTTAGGCATAAATTTACTCTGTCCCATGAAATCTTTGAACAGCTCCAAGCCCTTCGCACCCGCCTTTCTGCCCTCCTGGACTCCAGGGTCAAGCAGAACTTTCTCCTCACCAGGAGGCACTTTTATGAATTGGGGGACAAGCCTGGGAAGCTCCTCGCTAGGGCCCTCCGGGCCAAGAGGGTAGCCACATACATCCCCAAGGTTAGAGATGCGTCCGGTACCCTGCATCACCACACGAGGGATATCGCCCGCTGTTTTTCCGCATAGTACTCCAAGCTTTACAACCTCAATGGGGGTAAAGCCCCTGATGACGCTAAGCTTACTCGCATAGCAGCCTATTTGGATAAGCACCTTAGGCTCAGACTCTCTGCTGATGACAGGGCTGGCCTTAACTCACCTATTACCCTGGAGGAGGTGGAGAGGGCGGTTAAGTCCTTGCCGAAGGGCAAGAGCCCGGGTCCGGACAGTTTCACCCCACTCTATTACAGCATATTTTTATGCCCTCTCGGTCCCCACATGGTGTCCCTCTTTAATGCCCTAGCTTCTGGGACTCCCCTTGACCCTCAGACCAACACCGCCTACATCACGGTCATCCCAAAGCCAGACAAAGACCCTGAGATCTGTAGCAACTACCGCCCAATTTCCCTTATCAATGTTGACCTCAAAATCCTCTCTTTTAGGCTCAATCCCCTCCTCCCCCGGCTTATACACAGCGACCAAGCTGGCTTTGTCCCTGGACGCGAGCCCAGGGATAACACCTTCAAGGTGCTGAACCTGATGGCACTGGCCCACTCACACAATACTCCCTTTCTACTGGTGTCGATGGACGCTGAGAAGGCCTTCGACAGGGTCTCGTGGGCCTTCTTGTTTCAAGTCCTCGAGAAGCTTGCCGTTGGCCCCAAGTTCATTCAACTTATTCAGGCCCTGTACTGCTCTCCCTCTGCATATGTCTGTGTTAATGGTACCCTCTCTGATAAAATTGCCTTGGCTAATGGTACCAGGCAGGGTTGCCCTCTCTCTCCCCTTCTCTTCCTCCTCTCTTTAGAACCCCTGGCCAATGCCATCCGGGCAAACCCTTCTATCACTGGCTTATCGGTGGCGGGTGTGGACTATAAATTATCCATATACGCCGACGATATGTTATGTTTGGTTACCAATCTTCTTTCCTCTCTCTCGCAACTCACCTCTGAACTACACCAGTTCCACGACCTCTCCCAATATAAAATAAATCTTCAGAAATCGGAAATTCTGGGTGTTCATTTCGCTCCCTCGGTTAAATCGCGGATACAGTCTGTCTACCCTTTCCGGTGGACGGATTCGTATCTCACTTACCTGGGGGTCCGTATCCCGGAGGACCTGTCCACGCTGGTGGAGGTGAACTTCACCCCCCTTCTGTCCTCAGTCACCAAAGATCTTAAGAAATGGTCCTTTAGCCACATCTCCTGGTTCGGGAGGGTAGGAGTCCTTAAGATGAATATCTTCCCGCGCCTCCTATATCTCCTCCAGACTCTCCCTGTCTATCTGACGCAATCGTACCTTAAGAAATGGACCAGGACCTTTACGGGCTACGTTTGGTCTAACCGCTCCCCTAGGTTGGCCTATACATACTTGACTGGCCCTAAGGAACAAGCAGGCTTGGGCCTCCCGGACGTCGAGGGCTATTGGGTCGCCTCCCATCTACGGAGGGTGGCGGAGTGGACGTCTTGCACCCGCAAACAATGGGTGCACATTGAAAACTCCCTTTTCCCCTTGGAGATAGCTGCCGTCCCATGGTTGCCCCGTCGCCATAGCCGGCCTGCTATCCCTAATCACCCGACCGTTACCCCAACGCTCCGTGTCCTTTGGAGGGCCCTCGCCAAGTATCCCCTCGCGACTTGTCCTGGCCCCTTGTTCCCCGTTTCGTCTAATCCTGACTTCCCTCCGGGCCTATGTCAGGCAGATATACGGTTTCTCCTGCCGGCACGGGAGCGGGTGCTCCGTGCTTCCCACCTCTTTACTGGGGACTCGGTCCGCCCCATCTCGGTCTTTATACCTGACACCCCGGTTCCCTTTAGGGCCACTTTTCTCTACCACCAAATTAGGCATTTTTTGTCCTCCCTGTCCCCTTCCTCCGACTTGACTAGACCACTGACACCGTTTGAACTGCTCTGTTCGGACCCCTCTAGGCATTCCCATCTTCTCTCCACGCTATACAAACTCCTACTGACTCACCGTACCCCTAGGAAGCCGTACTTTCTCAGCCTGTGGGAGAGGGATCTGAACCATTCTTTTGAATCCACAGACTGGGATAGGATGATATTGCTCGCCCTTAGAGGGGTCACTTCAAGTAGATTGCAAGAGTCTGCATATAAGCTCCTCACCAGGTGGTATTGGGTACCCGCTGAGCTCCATCGCTTCCTTCCACAGGTTTCCCCCCTGTGTTGGAGGTGTGGATCCGCTGAGGGCTCCTACATACACCTGTGGTGGTCCTGTCCCCTGGTGCAGCCCCTGTGGGCGGCTGTGGCCGCGGTGATACGGGCTGTTGATGACCCTTCCTTTCAGGCCTCCCCGGAGGCAATGCTTTTACATCACAGCCCCTCTAGCCTGGGCTCCTACAAGAGGTCACTCACCATCCACTTCGTTACTGCAGCCAGGGCTACCATCCCCTGTTTTTGGCGTCAGGCTGTGCCCCCGCCTGTCTCGGTGTGGCTGAGGAAGGTCAATTTCATATGTCAGATGGAGGATTTGGTCATGACCTCCAGGGGCTTTGGGTATAGAAACGGTCTGAAGTGGTTGCCTTGGCGGGAGTTCTTGGCCTCTCCCTCCTTTCAGGCTGTTCTGGGTAGTTTCGTTGCAGCCCCCCCTGATCTAGACTAAGATTGCATGTGGACATGTATGCATATGTTTCGCTTCTGCTCCTGACGTTCTACCTTATTGCGGCGCCATTCTTTGGGTATGCTCTTGGAGACGGCGCCTCATCCATCCATCCACCCGTTTATTCGCGTGCGGTATTGTTGATGTTATTGTTCTTATTTTCTTTTGTTACTTTTTGTTTTTTCGCTTGTTTCATTTTGGCAACTCTCCAGTACAAGCTTACCTGCTGTTAGACCCTGTGCCATTGTACCTCTGATACTATGCACATTGTATCTCTCTGTATGGTATTTTGTCCTCTGTCACATTAGACGTTTATTTGCCATCTTATGTGCCTTTGCGAACTGGCGCTCCCCAGTGTGATGATTGCCCGATGTGTACAAATGTGTCTTGCTGCCTGATGTACTATGTTCACAAATGTGTCTTGCTGCCTGATGTACTATGTTCACCACTTTATGCGCTGTTACTTTTTCAATAAACGGAGAATTGAAAAAAAAAAAGTAATTACAACACACCACTGTAAAATGGAACTGGGCGCAGCCAGATTAAATGGGTTTATCTTAACCAAAGTTAGAAAGTGGGAAAAAATCATATACCTCCTTGAAGCTTAAGTACGATTGGTATTTGGGATAGCCTTCTCTTATCGCATCTCCATTTTTTCACTCATGGTCATTTTCCCAGGACAAAACTGCAAGATCCCAAATGTTTGACCTCATACATCTGGCCCGGAAATGGTTATAACCTGAAGTCAATTCAGCTAGCCACTGTGTGGAAATCCTAGTGATGGATCGATTTTTGTGTGGTTTACCAGCAGCCCTGCGTCGGTGGGTCAGCCAGAGTGATCCACACACAGCAGACCAGCTAATTGCCTTGGTGGAAAGATATGTGGCTGCAGGAGAACTGTTAAACCCTGCTTCACCAGATAAACCCCACAATTTTAAGCTCAAGGATTCTGCAAGACTTGGTAAGACTGTTCTGGGTTTAAGGGGGGCTGAAGAACTACAACTACATACTCAGGACACCAGGGACAATACTCCAGGACTCAGGGGGTTAACCAGACATAATAGGCCTGGGAGAGGAACTAATTGGGGGTCAGACTATGTTGTGAAGTGCTTCAGGTGCAATGAGGCTGGTCACATGGCTAAGGAATGTCCCTTGAGGGATGAACCTATGGAGTGCAATATGGGTGAAAATGAGGGAATGCATTCATTTTTGTTTAATTGTGTTAGGTCTATTAACAATGACTATGATAATAACCCTTATTGGTGCTATGTTAATGTGAATGGAAAAATGTCTAAAGCATTACTTGATTCAGGAAGTATGGTCACATTAGTAGCAGAATCTGTAATACCCTATGTGAAGTCTGATAATGTACAGAAAATGGGAATTATCTGTGTTCATGGGGATAAGAGAGAGTATCCCACAGCAGAAGTAAATATTGGAACCCCGTATGGTTTTCTAAAGTACAGAGTGGGTGTAGTACCTAGACTAGCCCAGCAGGTGGTAATAGGTAGAGATTTTCCCATTTTCTAGAATTATGGGCCTCTGCAGAAAAGACAGGCCAAAGCTCATCAGAATTTAACCAAGATGATGAGGATTATGTGTTTACTTTTTCCAATACCGAATTGGATTTTGACCATCGGAAAAGACACCAGAGCAAATCTTACTACCCTAAACCAGTACTAGTGGGGGACAACCCAGTACAAACCAGTTAGGAGCCTGCAAATACTGCAGAGAATTATGACTTATTGGGCATAGGGATCAGTCCTGGTAACTTTAAAAGCGCCCAGTGGGAAAATCCCACTTTAGTTGCAGCCCGAAACAATATAAAGGTTGTAAATGGGGTTGCTGCTCAGCCAGGAGAAGCACTGCCATACCCTTATTTTGAAACGTTAAATTACCTAATCTACCGTGTAGAAAAGAAAGCTGCAGATACTATTAAACAGCTGTTGGTTCCACAGGCTTTCCGTAATATAGTATTGAAGTTGGCTCACAGCCACAAACTAGGAGAACACATGCAGAAAGCTCAGCAGGCTCAGAAAAACAGCTATAATCGTAATGCTCGAATCGGAGTGTTTCAGCCTGGAGACAGGATATTGGTACTGGTCCCTACAGTAGAGAATAAGTTCCTGGCGACTTGGCATGGACCATACGAGATATTCGAGAAAGTGAACGACGTCAATTATAAAGTTAGGCAACCAGGTAGAAGAAAGCCTGAGCAGTTGTATCATGTAAATCTGCTGAAACCTTGGAAAGACAGAGAGGTCTTGGTGGCTTTAAAGCCTTCAGAGCCTCCTAAGGCCGAGCCAGAGGTATATATAGCCGATACCCTAACTATACATCAGAAGCAAGAGGTCAAGGATTTTATCAGACGAAATAAGGATGTTTTCTCTGTAGTCCCAGGAAAGACTAATGTTATCAAACATGACATAGTGACAGAGGAAAAGGGTTAATCTCAAATCCTATAGAATACCTGAGGCCCGGCATCGTAAGTTGAATGGCATCTCAAAATTTGACGCCTACCCAATGCCAAGAGTTGATGAGTTAATAGAAAGACTGGGTAAAGACTGGGTAAAGCACGCTATCTGACAACTCTTGACCTGACAAAGGGTTACTGGCAAGACCCTCTCACGGACCGGGCCAAAGAAAGGACCCAGTGGCCTGTTTCAGTGTACTGTATTGCCATTTGGGTTATATGGTGCACCTGCCACATTCCAATGAATGATGGACAGAATTTTTAAACCCCATACTCGCTACGCAGCTGCTAATTTGGATGATGTTGTCATCCACAGTACAGACTGAGAATGCCATCTTCCAAAAGTTCAAGCAGTGCTTGATTCTATCCGCTCGGCAGGTTTAACTGCCAATCCTTCCAAATGTACTGTTGGCTTAGAAGAGGCTTAGAAGTACTTAGGATATTCAATTGGGAGAGGATTGGTTAAACCACAAACTTCAAAGTAGAAGTCATACAAAAATGGCCACAGCCACTTACGAAAAAACAAGTAAGGGCATTTTTGGGTTTGACTGGTTACTATAGGAGTTTCATTTCAGAATTTGCTACCATTGCTGCTCCTCTAACTGACCTCACTAAGGCAAGGTATCCAGTTATGGTTAAGTGGAGCCCTGAAGCAGACAAAGCTTTTAAAAGGCTGAAGGAGGCTATCTGTTCAGACAGATGCTTCTGATGTGGGCTTAGGAGCTGTCCTTTACCAGGAATATCAGGGTGTTCTTTTTGAGCAGGAAACTAAACCCACAAGAGAAAAAGTACTCTATTGTGGAAAAGGAGTGTCTCGCTATTAAATGGGCATTATAGTCTCTTAAATACTACCTGCTAGGTAGACAATTCCGGTTAATAACAGATCACGCACCCTTGACTTGGATGTGTCAAAACAAAGACAAAAACTCCAGAATTACCAGATGGTTTTTAAGTTTTCAATCCATTAATTTCACAGTGGAACGCAGGGCAGGCCTCAAACAGGGAAATGCTGATGGCCTTTCCAGAGTACATGCTCTGATGTCCATGGTCGCTCAACCCCTTAGGTCTGAGCTGGGGGGAGGATAAGTGACAAAAGGTGTGGTAAAGTGGTAGATGGCAGGTATATTAGACCAGCCTTGGTCAATAGTAGCCTGCTTTAAAATATGTCCCAGGGAAAGATGTTGTTTGTTTACAAACTGCACTACTGGCAGTTTGCAAAACATGGTAAGGGTCCCTGGGCGAAGCATCTGGAAGAACAGGGTGGGCCAGTGCTCCAACAGCACTAATTGCTGTTTTGATCCAGTCCAGAGCCTGCATTCTGGACAGGAGCTCCACAGGTGTGGACTAAATAGCAGCTCACCTGTGGTTGATTAATTAGCAGGCAGAGGGTAAAAGGGATTGAGCCTGATTCAGAGAGAGAAAGCTTGAAGATTTCACTCAGTGCACATCATGCCATATGTATGCATGCTTGGAACAGCAGTTCCTGGGTCCATATCGCTGTGGCAAGTGTGGACAATTGGTCTTTCTGGAAGCTGAGGTTGGTGCTCTGAAGAGGCACCAACCTCAACCGAATGGTTTGCTGTCTCCCGGGTTCCCGGGTTTGGCATGTTGCGGACAGAGTGGATAAATTATTGGGAGGGGCTAGCGAGGATCCAGCTGTCTTGGTGCACATTGGCACCAATGACATAGTAAGAGGAAGATGGAGTGTCCTAAAAGGTAATTTTAGGGATTTAGGGAGTAGGTTAAAAAAGGACCTCCAATGTGGTATTCTCGGAGATACTACCTGAAAGGCAGCGGGAGATTAGGCAGCTAAATGCATGGCTGAAGTCTTGGTGTAAGAAGGAGGGCTTTGGGTTTTTAGAGCACTGGGCTGATTTTGCTTTGGGGTAAAATCTCTATAGTCGTGATGGATTGCACCTAAATGCAAGCGGGTCCAATGTGCTTGGGGAGAGAATGGCTAGACGATTGGAGGAGATTTTAAACTAGGAATGGCGGAGGGAATAAATACCAGGCACAGGTACAGTATAGAAAGAGAAGGCGATTTACTTAGTAACAAGGTGGGTGGATCTGGGGGCTTGGTCTATATAGATAATAGGGAGAAGCATATATTTTGCCCCCCCAAAGCAAGGACAGAAAGCGATTGCAGCATCAGTGTTAAATGACAAGCTAAAGGTCAAGTCTACAAATGCTCGCAGTTTAGGGAATAAGATCCATGAACTTGTAACAGTTGTGGCAACTGAGAAAATGACTGGGACATATCAATACCGGGGTACTCTTTATATAGAAAAGACAGAAAGGGCAAGAAAGGGGGAGGGGTGGCCCTATATGTGAAAAATAACATAAAATCTAACTTAATACAAGTTGGTTAGGAGAACTTAGAGTCGGTTTGGGTTACAGTACAATTTGGCAAAAGTAAAGTAACTTGCGTAGGTGTGATTTATAGACCCCCAAGGACAAGTAGAAGAACTAGATAATCTACTAGTGGAGGAAATAGCTAAAATGACAGTGAAGGGGGATGTTATAATCATGGGTGACTTTAATCTCCCTGTGAACTGGGAAATGTGAAATGTGAACTGGAAAACGAAAGTAGCTGGTTGTACCCGGAGTGCGGATGTTCCAAACTCCCTACTGGGATTAACTTTTAAAACAAGTAGTTGAGCAATCAACTCGTAAGGAGGTCATATTGGATTTAGTGTTCACAAATGGAGATTTATTAACAGATATTTCTGTAGGTGAAAGTTTGGGATCTAGTGATCATCAGTCTGTGTGGTTTATTATACGAACAGTGACTGAGTCACACCATGCAAAAACAAAAGTTTTAGAAAAGCTGACTTTTTTTAAAATGAGAATATGTATAGAGGAGTCATTATCAGACTGGGACAATTTAAATGGCGTTCAGGAGAAATGGGATTATGTAAAACCTGTATTATTGAAGATAACAGAAAATTGTATTAGGCTGGCCAGTAAGAGTAAAAAATTAAAGAAACCGCTGTGGTACTCTGCAGAAGTGGGCAAAATCTGAAAAGACAGGAAGTTAGCCTTTAGTAGATACAAAAATACCCAAAGTAAGGAAGACAGACAGATCTTTTAAATTAGGCAGAAAGGGGCAGAGAAAGTTATAAGATCAGCCAAATTGTATGTAGAAGAGGATAAAGGTCTAGCTGACTGCCTCAATGAATATTTCTGTTCAGTTTTTACAAATGAAAATGAGGGAATGGGACCTCAGTTGGGAAAAAAAGACTGAATCATTTGAAATATGTGAGTTTATCGAGGCGGAGGTTCTACTTCAGTTGTCTAAGGTAAAGACAAATAAGTCGATGAGGCCTGATGGGATACACCCCAAGTTATTAAAAGAGCTTGGGGGTGTACTAGCAAAACCGTTAACTGATATATTTAACGAATCATTGGTAACGGGAGTCGTCCCAGGGGATTGGAAAGTAGCAAATGTTGTCCCCATTCACAAAAAAGGCAGTAGGGAGCAGGGGCATACCTAGAGTATGTGGCACCTGGGGCGGATCCTGTATGTGGCACCCCCCCACACACAGACACACACTTTAAAACTGCATAGCTTCTATCGTTATATATACTGGCGCAGACACTGAAGGTGGTACAGCATTACTGTTATTATTATATACCGAGGCAGACATTGACGGTGGTACAGCATAACACCTATCACTATATACTGAGGCAGACATTGACGGTGGTACAGCATAACACCTAGAACTATATACTGATACTGAGGCAGACATTGACGGTTGTACAGCATAACACCTACCATTATATACTGAGGCAGACAATGACGGTGGTACAGCATAACACCTATCACTATATACTGAGGCAGACATTGACGGTGGTACAGCATAACACCTACCACTATATACTGAGGCAGACAATGACGGTGGTACAGCATAACACCTATCACTATATACAGAGGCAGACATTCACAGTGGTACAGCGTAATCCCTATCACTATACATTGAGCCAGACATTGACAATAGTGCAGCATATCTTCTATCACTATATACTAAGCCAAACATTGATGTGGTGTAGGCCTACCACTTCATTGTCTGGCTTAGTAGTACGGATGCACCGAACCGAATTCTGGACTGAAACCGAAAATGAAGCATTTACCTGGCCGAAACCGAATATGACCCCCCACCATAAAAAAAAAATCTCACACTTTTATTAAACCCCTTAATGACAAAGCCCATACATGTATGGGCTCAAAATGCATTGTTTTCAATGGGTTTAGGGACCGCCTATTGTCCTTAAGGGGTTAACGTAAGTAACACACCAAAATAAGACAAAATAAATAAATAACAATATTAATATATATATATATATATATATATATAAAATTAATGAGTTTGGGGGGGTCATATTCGGTGTGATTGTTAACAGCAATCACACTCCTATCATGCCCAGGCATACCCAGATTCCTGCATGTACTAGCTGATTTGGCATAATAGGAGTATGATTGCTAACATTAACGCATTCTCACAAACTCATTAATTTTATCCCTCATTCAGACAATTCATCCATTCTCTCACTCATTCTCACAATGCATCCACACATTCATTTATTCACTCATTCTCACTGTTTATTCCAATATACTTTCTACCCCCCTCCCTTCTCACTCTCTACCCCCCTCCCTTCTCACTCTCTACCCCCTCCCTTCTCACTCTCTACCCCCCTCCCTTCTCACTCTCTACCCCCCTCCCTTCTCACTCTCCCTGAATTCTTTCCTACCTTTCCTCTGTCTCTTTTCTCCTTACAGCAGTCACCTCCTTTTCCTCCTCTTCGCTCTTCTTCTTCTGTCTTTTTCCGGTTCAGAGGGCACGGGTGGCAGTGGGCGCGGCTTCAGTGTTGTGCACCGGGTTCTGACAACAAACCCCGGCGCACAGCAGCAGTTGCCGCGCGCATCGCAAGGGAGCGGTATCAGAGGTCTTGAGTGATTTTAAGCCGGTTAAAGGGAGATCCTTGATCTCCCCAACCGAGCCTGCTCCTACAGCGGCGGACATTACTGTCCGTCTCTGGAGGGGTGCCCAGTGCTGGCAAGTTGGCACCCCCCTGATGAGCGGCACCCGGTGCGGACCGCCCCTGCTAGGTTACGCTACTGGTAGGGAGGAGTCGGGCAACTACAGGCCAGTAGTGGGGAAATTAATGGAAACTAATTCAAAACAACATGGGTTTTCCTCAGGAAGATCATGCCAAAGGAATCTTATTGATTTTTTTGATTGGGTGACTAAAGTAATTGATCAAGGTGGTGCAGTAGACATTGCGTATCTGGATTTCAGTAAGGCCTTTGACACTGTCCCACATAGAAGACTTATAAATAAACTGCAATCTCTGGGTTTAGATCCCAATGTTGTTGAATGGATTAGGGAGTGGCTGAGTGACAGACAACAGAGCGTTGTAGTCAATGGCGTATATTCAGAACAATTATTTATTAGTGATATTGCAGATGGTCTTAATGGAAAGGTATGTTTATTTGCTGACGACAAAATTTGCAACAGGGTTGATGTTCCTGGAGGAAGAAGCCAAATGGCAAACGATCTAGGTAAACTGGAAAAATGGTCAGAGCTGTGGCAATTGGCATTTAATGTGGATAAATGCAAAGTAATGCACAAAAAAGCAGACACTGGGCTGAAACTGTCTTTTTTGCAGTTTCAGCTCCAAGTAATTTCAAGTATCTTGTACCGTGATGCACCTGGTCCCCAAGTGGTGATGGGAGCCAGCAGAATAGGGGCTACCCATTTTATTTTTAAAATCCCCCCTACAGTTCACTTTATCAATACACTTAGAACCGATATCATATATATTGGAAATGTAGACAGTATATTAGGTTTTATTAACTTCGGATTATATAAAATGTGGACGATAGAGAGCATATATTTATTTTCTTGTTTTGTTTGTGTTTTTTTTTTTTTTTTTTTTTTTTTTTTAGCGCCACTCCTTTTTCCCCCCTTACGCCTCCACCTGATTGTGCTCTGATTTTATTTTGGTATCAGAGCTGGAGATGCATAGATTGCTGTATCTCTCAGGTATGAGTGTTAAATGTGTTAGTTTGTGTGGCGGCAGATGGATGGATCGTGGTCGTTTCTTGTTTCTGAATAGACACTATGGGGCAAAGTTTAAAAGAAAATGGTAAAAATCAATTTAGTGACCTTAAATACTCAAGGCTTAAATACACCTCAAAAAAGGCTATATTTATACGAAATGTTAGTCAGAGAAAAAATATTGATTTGTTTTGCTCAGGAAACTCATTGGGACCATAAGGGTTATACTTACTGGAAATTTAAAAAGTATCCCATTGTTTACTCATCTAATCTACCATTTAAAAAGAAAAGGGGTGCAGCAATAATTCTGTCTGCTGAGATTAATTTTGAATATATTTTTCATGAATGCGACCCATTAGGTAGATATGTCATTCTTATATGTAAACTAAATAATATGGTCTAGGGCTGCAACTAACGATTATTTTAATAATCGATTAGTTGGCCGATTATTTTTTCGATTAATCGATTAATCGGATAAAAAAAAACAAAATATGCAAATTTTTCGTTTATTTAAAATAATTTAATGAACTGGATGTTAAAAAACAACTTAAAATTTACATTAACATTCTTATTTTGTTATGATGTAATAAAAAACAATATTTTCAAAGTACAAGAACCCAAGCACAATATTTATGAAACAAAATAACCCCAAACATTCTGGAAAGAGGTGGACTATTACTGTTCAAGAAACTTTGCCCCAGCCCTGGCACTTTGCACCCAGCACTTTGCACCCAGCCCTGGCACTTTGCACCCAGCACTTTGCCCCAGCCCTGGCACTTTGCACCCAGCACTTTGCCCCAGCCCTGGCACTTTGCACCCAGCACTTTGCACCCAGCACTTTGCCCCAGCCCTGGCACTTTGCACCCAGCACTTTGCCCCAGCCCTGGCACTTTGCACCCAGCACTTTGCACCCAGCACTTTGCACCCAGCCCTGGCACTTTGCACCCAGCCCTAGCACTTTGCACCCAGCACTTTGCACTGTGCCCCTGCACCCAGTCTCCAACTCTGCCATGCACCCAGCCCTGCCCCCACATTCTGCCCTGCCCCCACACTCACACCCTGCCCCCACACTCTGCCCTGCACCCACACTCACACCCTGCCCTGCACCCAGTCTCCCACTCTGCCCTGCACCCACACCCTGCATCCCCACCCCCCACTCTGCCCTGCACCCAGTCTCCTGCCCTGCATCCCCACCCCCACTCTGCCCTGCACCCAGTCTCCCACTCTGCCATGCACCCACACTCACACCCTGCATCCTCACCCCCACTCTGCCCTGCACCCAGTCTCCTGCCCTGCCCCCCCACCCCCACTCTGCCCTGCACCCCCCATCCCCACTCTGCCCTGCACCCCCCATCCCCACTCTGCCCTGCACCCACACTCACACCCTGCCCTGCATCCCCACCCCCACTCTGCCCTGCACTCAGTCTCCTACCCTGGCCCCCCACCCCCACCCCCACTCTGCCCTGCACCCAGTCTCCCACTCTGCCCTGCACCCACACTCACACCCTGCATCCCCACCCCCACTCTGCCCTGCACCCAGTCTCCTGCCCTGCCCCCCCACCCCAACTCTGCCCTGCACCCCCCATCCCCACTCTGCCCTGCACCCCCCATCCCCACTCTGCCCTGCACCCACACTCACACCCTGCCCTGCATCCCCACCCCCACTCTGCCCTGCACTCAGTCTCCTACCCTGGCCCCCCACCCCCACTCTGCCCTGCACCCACACTCACACCCTGCCCTGCATCCCCTGAAACCCCACCCCGCCGTGGACCCCCACCCTGCCGTGGACCCCCACCCCGCCGTGGACCCCCACCCCCGCGAATTGCTCTGTGCGAATGGAGCCACTCGCACAGAGCGAATCGCACAGAGCCACTCGCACAGAGCGAATCGCACATAGACATGAAGAATACTTACCTCCGGAACGCGTCACATCCGTCACGTAGCTGAAAGAAGGCGGAGACTGCAGAGCGTGTAGCAGAAGCGGGGAACGCTCGCGGAGGTAAGTAAAAGGAGCCGAGTGCTCCAACAACGAATCGATCACTCGATTAATCGATAACGGAAATCGTCGACAACGATTTCCGTTATCGATTATTATCGATTTTATCGATTCGTTGTTTCAGCCCTAATATGGTCTATACATTGGTTAATTTTTATGCCCCAAATGACTACCCGGTAAAATTTCTGAAATTACTTATTAAAAGAACTGAAGAAGTCAAAAAGGGCATTTTATTTTTTGGTGGCGATTTGAACTGTGTTCCTGATGTTGATTTGGACAGGAGATCAAGTGATAATAGATCTTATGACAGAGCTGCAGGGACCATACCTCGGAGATTGGCTACACTTATGGAAAACTATAATCTATTTGATATATGGAGGATACAACATCCCTCTGAAAAAGATTTTACTTTTTTTTCTAAAAGACATCTATCATATTCAAGGATTGATGCAGTTTATACTAATTTATCATCTTTAAAAAACTGCAAATCTTCTTCGATTAGAAACATCTCTTGGTCTGACCATGCACCTGTTATTTTCTCTTTAGAGGATCAAACTAAACATAATATTAGACCGTGTTGGAGAATAAATGAATTTAATTTAAAATCTGATTTATGTAAACAAAATCTTCTTAAAGAAGCGCAGCAATTTATTCGGATAAATGATAACGGATCTGTGCAGGAAACTACTTTATGGGAGGCATTTAAATGTACACTAAGGGGATATTTAATTAAAACTGATGCCTTTATTAATAAACAGAAAGGTAAACCTATTGCTGAATTATATATAGCACTTGCAAAGGTTGAACGTAATAACAAATTAAACCCCACCTCGGATCTTTCTAATGAAATAACATCAATCCAGAAGGAGATCAAACTTAAATTGGATGAGAGATTAGAACGAGCTATTATGAATAATAAACAGAGGTGGTACTATGAAAGTAACCGCCCGAATAAGTGGTTAACAAATAAAATTAAGTCAGCAGTCCCAAGACATAAAATAAAAAAATTAATAGTAAATAAGAAAGTAATTTTGGATCCATCACAAATTGCAGAAGCATTTAGAGATTATTATAAATCTTTATACAATCTTAGACCAAGAGATGTTTCACTTAATCGTATTAGGTCTTTTCTTAGTAAGCTTTCAATACCAAGATTATCTAGAGAAAAAGTAGAAGAGATCAATAGACCCTTTTTATTAAGCGAAATAAAAGAAGCCATTCTAAACCTAAAGAACGGGAAATCTCCTGGTCCAGACGGTTATACAGCAATGTTTTATAAAATTCTGGACCCGGTGATTTCCCCTATTCTGTTGAGATTTTTTAATAAGATGGGAGAATTGGGTGTTGCTAGCAAAGATTTTCTTCAAGCGTCTATTTGCCCTATTCCCAAACCAGGGAAAGATTCTTGTTTTATTTCTAATTACAGGCCGATTTCGCTGATAAATGTTGACGCAAAGATCTATTCTAAAATCTTAGCAAATAGATTAAGTAAAGTAATATCAGATCTGATACACCCTGATCAATCAGGATTTAGCAGTGGTAGAAACGGGGAAGATAATACCAGGAAATTATTAGACCTAATTGCTCAGATACACTATACTTGTGTTCCCTCAGTTTTCTTGGCCTTAGATGCCGAGAAGGCTTTCGATAGGGTTAGCTGGAACTTTTTGAGTGCAACTTTAGATGCAGTAGGGATTACGGGGTTTTTTAAAACAAGTACAATGGCTTTATATAGTACACCTACTGCTAAGGTTACAGGCCCCGCTCTGAATTCAACATTTTTTAATATCGCTAACGGTACCCGGCAGGGATGTCCGCTAGCTCCCCTACTTTATGCGCTAACCATTGAACCTCTGGCGATCCTAATTAGATCTATGCAAGAGATTGAAGGGGTGAACATTAATCAGCAAACTTTTAAAATAACATTATATGCAGACGACATTTTACTTACTTTGACTAGTCCTGAGGTATCAGTCCCTGCAGCTCTGTCAGCTATTCAAGAGTTCAGTTTATATTCTAATTATAAACTGAATTTTCAAAAAACACAGGTTATCTCAGCATACATACCTACTTCTCAAAAGACCTATCTTAAGGAACATCACCATCTAGATTGCTCAAAGGAGTCCTTGGATTATCTAGGAATTAAGTTAATGTTTAATTTGAAAAAATTAATTTCTTGCAATTATGAGATTGTAGCGAATAATCTTGTTAATTTAATAGAAAAACTGAAATTAGTAGAACTTTCCTGGTTGGGAAGAGTTAACATGGTTAAATCTTATTTAATTCCTAAAATATTATATCCCCTCAGGATAATACCACTTCGGGTCCCGGCATATATTTTGGACAACTTTTCAAGAATGCTCTTATCCTTTATTTGGAAAGCGGGTAGAGCTAGAATAACCCAGAAAATAATTAAGAGAAGCTATAGACATCTGGGTTTGGGGTTTCCAGACATTAGAAGACTACATGATATTGTAATGTTTACTCATGTATTACATTGGAATATCAAAAAGAATTTGAATTTAGGCTGGTTATACTGTGAACGGAATCAAACTAATGAACAAGATTTAATTAATCTTTCTTGGCTTGGACCATCTAGTTGGAAAAAATTAAACTTTCCGAATCAAGTTATATTGGATGCTTTAAAAACAAGCTATAAATTTAGAAGGTCCGAAAAACCAGATGTGCATTTTACGCTTTTTACACCCTTAAAGGTCCTCAATTATTATATCCAGAATATTAATTTTAATAATTGGACTCTAAGTAATATTTGTACACTTGGTGATTTAAAATTAAATGATTCATTTCTT
Organism: Spea bombifrons; assembly: GCF_027358695.1. Taxonomy (NCBI): domain Eukaryota; kingdom Metazoa; phylum Chordata; class Amphibia; order Anura; family Pelobatidae; genus Spea; species Spea bombifrons. The sequence goes on from NC_071091.1 coordinate 44,712,856, forward strand.
AGTTTTTCTGAGCTTCAATCTAAATTTAAACTTCCTGAAAACGAATTATTCACGTACATTAGATTGATGCACTTTCTGAATACTCAGACAGTTTACCCACCTTTAGAACTTGATATATTTATTAGTAAACATTATAAGAAAAATTTAATATCCTTGATATCATTACATTTAGATACCCAGGAATCTGATGCACTACCCCTCTCAGTAAGGAAATGGCAAAATGATTGTAATGTTAATTTATCTATCGAAAAATGGGTCGAGGTTTGGTCACAAGTCAGGAACGCGGTACATGCGATTAATATTCAAGAGATGTTTTTTAAGCTTCTTCATCGTTGGTACCTAGTTCCCTCCCGCCTAAATAAGTTCTCCAATTTATATTCTAATTTATGTTGGAGGTGTGGATATGAGGAGGGGACTCAATTTCATATATGGTGGGCCTGTTCTAAGCTGGGAAATATCAAGATGCAAGTTGAGAAACTTTTTTCTCATATATTTAGACGTAAATTTGTTATTTACTCATATACTTGGCTCTTTCATTTGTCCCTCCCCTTTCCAGAGAACACACAAAAATTATTAATAGTCAATATTCTATTGGCTATCAAACTATGTATAGCGAGAGCTTGGAGGAGAGCTGAACCTCCTATTTGGAAGGAAATAATTGATCAAATAAACCATCAGGCAAAGATGGAAAAATATTTCTTTATAAAAAACCAAAAGATCTCTAAATATAATCATGTATGGTCCCCATGGCTGAAGTACATGGAGGAGTCTTGTTTAGATAACCTTTGACTCCTTATCCAAGTAATTATTTATCTTTTGGCATTATACATATATATTATTGTTGTATTTGATCTCTTTTGATTTTTGATTTTTACACAGTAACTCATATTTATCTGTCTATTGTGAATGACCCCAATGGGTATAGTGTCTTGAAACTTATCTATCTATATATAGTTATGGATGTCCACGTCCTGTCGCTCCAGTCTGCCGCCACATGTATGTAGATGTGTCCTCGTCAGTGTAGTGAATGGTTTGGTTTGGTATAACGTATTACCTGGTACTCTACCGTACAACTATCAAATTAAGATACAAAGAGATGAAAATTTTGATTCTGTACATCCTTTACATCTTGTTCGTTTCTGAACGCTTTTTTAAATTGCATATATCTCCAAACTTTGTTGATTTGTGTGTTATTGTATGTTCTCCTTTTTTATATTCTAAAAAATAAATAAATTATATTAAAAAAAAAAAAAAAAAAAAAAAATCCCCCCTACAGCAAAGAAGCAGAATCCCCAAAAGAGATGCAGGGTGTCACTGTCCCGGCGGCTCCGGACGCCGCCAGGAGTGTCACCATCCCGGCGGCTCCGGACGCCGCCGGGAGTGTCTCTGTCCCGGCGGCTCCGGGCGCTTCCGGGAGTATCTCTATCCCGGCGGCGTCCAGGGCACGGCGGTTCTCCCAGGAGAACCGGCCGTGCTTCTCGAACGCCGGCCGTTCGGGAAGGCGGGCGGTCCTCCGCTCGCCGCACAGGGGCTAGTAGCGGGCGGAGGGTTGGCCGCGGTTCCCGGGAGAACATCTCCCCGGGCAGCGGACAATCCTCCGCCCGAGGTACGCGTCGGGGGAGATTCAGCTCCGGGAACAACAGTTCCCGGAGCCTGAGTACTTACCCGTCCTCCGTTCGTCGGTCTGCCTCCCGGGCTCGTGCTCGTCTGGGGATTGATTGACGGCTGGGGGGCGTGGTCTTTGTTCTGGTCCGGGAGGGGCTTGTGAATTGGCGCCAGTTTTTAAAAGCCGACTGTGCCTTTCACAGGCACCCTGTTGTGGTCTTACAAGTTTTAGTAAATTCTGCTCGTGTTACCAGTTTCGTGTTTTGACCTTTGGCTTGCCTGATTCCCCTTTTGCGCTACGATTTTGTACCTTCGCCTGAGACTTCTGGTTTTGACTCCTGGCTTGTCTGAATACCCGCTCCGTGAATCTGAACCCTGGCTCGGCTGACTACCCGCTCTGTGCATCGGACCCCTGGCTCGGCTGACTACCCGCTCTGTGTATCGCACCCCTGGCTCGGCTGACTACCCGCTCTGTGTATCTGACCCCTAGCTTGGCTGACTACCCGCATTGTGCTCCTGTCTCGTGCTGCGCCTTGCCACTGCTGCTGCCGCTCAGTACCAATCTCCAGCTGGTGGGAGGTTGTGGGATCATCTAAGTCCTGGCCTGCTGCTCCCGGGAACTCCTCTCTCAGTAGCAGTCGTTTGGGCAGAAGAACTTCTGCGGGGACGACCTTCCTTAATACTCCAGCGTAACATTGACACAGGGTATGCTACAGCAGGGGGCAAAGAAAGGACACCACATTTTACTGTCCAGATTGCCCTGGAAAACCTGCACTCTGTGTCGGTAACTGCTTCACGTTGTATCACACAGTTTCCCATTTTGCAATTTTTTTTTTGTTCCTGCTCCATTTTTGTATTTTTTTTTAATTTTTTGTTACATTTACTGTTTTTTAGATTTTATTTGCTCCACCATTTTTTAAGCGTTTTTATTTGCACTGACAAGTGAACCCTGTGTCTATTCCGTGGCATGAGGGACCGCTTAAGGTGCTAGATCAAATTCCTTCTTGGAGATAGGCCAGGCTTTCTTGTAACCTGTCCCTACTGATAGTTGGGTACAAGCATTTTTCTTTACCCAGATGTAAAACTTCCTAGTTGAAAAACTGAATTGCTCACGTTCCAAATGTGGCCCTTTTGCCCCCAAACAATCTGACAAACCCATGCATGTGGGGTATCAATGTATTCAGGAGATGTTGCTGAACACATATCGGGGTGTTGTGTGACAGCAACATATACTAGGAGCTGTAATTTCACACCTGAAGTACAAAGTGTGTGAAAAAAACACCAAAAACAATTACTATCACAAACTTTGACAAGGGTTGGTGGTAGGATTAGTGCATGGGAATGGTTAAACTATCAGCATCTACCTGGGGTGTCTAGTTTTCAAAAATCTTTAACCAGCTGGTTATATTTCTTTAAACCTCTAACTAGCCAATTACTTATATCTAAGTCCTTGATATCCTTTTCAAGAAATTTTAAGCAGGCATTTGGGAGCATAAGACATCCTAGTTTTTTTTTGAAAGATCCCCAAAATTTTAACAGATTTCCTAAAATTAGATTGTTTCCAATATTAATAGTTTGTGGAATAGAGGATAATAAAAAGCTTAAATCTACCGCGTTTAATATTGAAGATTCAATTTTGTACCAGATCTTATCTTGGACTGAGTCTATAAGTCATCTTGAAATGTGTAAGATCATAGCTGCATCATGATATTTTTTATATCCGGAAAGGCTACCATGGGCGTAGGAACCCCTAAAAATCTGGGGGGGATAGCATTTTTACTGGTAGGGTATACCTGACCATTTCACCAACAGGGACTTTTATGACATTGCATTATAAATACATAGACATTAATATGTAGTTGGTCCCCCTTTGCAGCTATAACAGCTTCCGCTTTTCTGGGAACGATTTCCACAAGATTTTGGAGAGTTTCTGTGGGGAATTTTTGCAATCATGCCTTTATGGACCTTGTTTTGTACACTGGGGCACAGACCTTCCCCAAAACTGTTCCCACAAAGTTAGAAGCATGGTGCTGTCCAAAATGTCTTGGTTTATCACCTTCAGCTCATAAAACGTTCTACTAGATGAATGGGAGAAAATTCCCACAGAAACTGAAAAATCTTACAACCACAGATGGACCCCACTGGACACGGCCACAGAGACTACTATGATGTATTGAAGGATCCATCTAAGACTCCTAACACGTCATGCACACGGGAACATATCCATACACTTAAACCCTTGAATAACATACACACACATGCACACACTAACATACACACACACACACAATAATACACCCAAAAAGATTCCCACCCTAATATACCTAGACACATGCCCACCATAACACACCTGAAAACAGACTAACATACCCACAAAAACAGATGTGCACAATAACATACCCACAAACATACGCTATCACACCCAGACACGCATTCACACACATCCTTCACTTACTCTGCCTACCCCTAGATTTAACACGTGGCGCTTTGTGTTAGTGATGCCCTAGACCAAGTACCACCCCGCAATATTCTCTTGTGTCCAAATGCTACATACAGTGACACACACACTCATTTTAACCAGAAATAGGCCTGGATTTAACCCTAGGTGCCCCTGAGTTAAACATGTGTTACAGGGAATCATTCTCTTCCCTTTAAGTACGACATGCCTGCTCATACACACACATATGCACTGCTCTTACGCATGCCTGCCCACAAAAACACACATATACGCTGCAGTTGCCTGCACATACACAGTTGCCAGTACTCACACATATGCACTACCCTTATACACGCCTGCCCAAGCATACATAAACTGCTCACACACACACGCCTCCCCATAAATATACACTGCCCTTGAACATACTTACACAGACGTATACACTATAAGACAAATACACTCCTAATATACACACATATACACTGCCCATACACACATACACATATACACTGCCCATACACACATACACATATACACTGCCCATACACACATACACTGCCCATACACACGTACCCATACACACTGCCCATACAGATACACACATATACACTGCCCATACACACATACACACTGCCCATACAGACGTACCCATACACACTGCCCATACAGACGTACACATATACACTGCCCATACACACGTACACATATACACTGCCCATACACACATACACACTGCCCATACAGACGTACCCATACACACTGCCCATACAGACGTACACATATACACTGCCCATACACACATATACACTGCCCATACAGATACACACATATACACTGCCCATACACATATACACTGCCCATACACACATACACATATACAATGGCCATACAGACGTACATATATACACTGCCCATACACACATACACATACACACTGCCCATACAAACGTACAGAAATACACTGCCCATACAGACGTACACATATACACTGCCCATACACACATACACATATGTTTTACCCCCCTCGTTTTGCACATCAGACCCCCCCTCGTTTTGCACATCAGACCCCCCCTCGTTTTGCACATCAGACCCCCCTCGTTTTGCACATCAGACCCCCCCCACGTTTTGCACATCAGACCCCCCCTCGTTTTGCACATCAGACCCCCCTCGTTTTGCACATCAGACCCCCCCTTCGTTTTGCACATCAGACCCCCCCTCGTTTTGCACATCAGACCCCCCCTCGTTTTGCACATCAGACCCCCCCTCGTTTTGCACATCAGACCCCCCCTCGTTTTGCACATCAGGCCCCCCCTCGTTTTGCACATCAGACCCCCCCTCGTTTTGCACATCAGACCCCCCCTCGTTTTGCACATCAGACCCCCCCTCGTTTTGCACATCAGACCCCCCTCGTTTTGCACATCAGACCCCCCCTCGTTTTGCACATCAGACCCCCCCCTCGTTTTGCACATCTCTTACCTTTCTCTTCTTTCTTTCTGCTTTCTCTTCCTCCTTCCCTTCTGATGGTTTGCCGCTCTAGTGCAGTGCTGCTGCGCACAGCTGTTTATGCTGAGCGCCGGGGCTGGGATATAAACGTCATATCCCATCGCCCGGTGCTCAGTGACAGAGATCACACCGGTAAGTGTGCCCTTAATGTTGGACTGGTTAGGGAAATCCGTGATCTCCCCAACCAGTCCTGCACGCTGCAACTGCTGATCGGGCAGCTGTGCAACAAGGGCACTTACCTCACACAGCCCTGGGGGGGATTTCTCTATTATCGGTCCCCCCCGCATGATTTCCTGGGGGGGATCTGTCCCCCCCGGTTCCTACGCCCCTGAAGGCTACCCCTCCTTCGCTTTATCTTTTCTTTTGATTCTTAATAGAGATTCTTGGGGTCTTACCTCCCCATATAAATCTTATAAACAATTTTTGAATCTCCATTAGCCAACTCTTAGGGACGTGAAGAGGAACTAGTCTAAACAGGTAGATCCATATTGGGAGTATGTATGATTTTTTTTGTTCAACCTTTCCCACCATGAGATCTCTCGATTAGACCAAGAGTTCAAATTCTCTATGGTATGGGCTAATAGGGATTTGTAATTAGTTTCTTATAACTTATCAGGATTTTCTGTTATTTTTATCCCCAGCCTCAGGTACCCACGTGAATGTATATTTATTCTTTAGTGCCTGGGTCAAAATTCCAGAAGAATCGACCAGCATTGCATTCGTTATGGATACATTAAGTTTATAATTTGAAATATTGCCATATAGCTTAATTTCTTTTAATAAATATTCTGTTGAATCCATAGGATCTTTACCTTCTTTCCCTTCGTTTAAACATCCTTTAATTAGTGGTTGGGCTCTAAGGAACGTATATAAGCAAGTATATGAGCAAGTGGTTCTAAGGAACGTATATAAAGAAGGGGTGACAAGGGGCAACCTTGTCTGGGGCCATTCCTAATTGGAAACCATTGTGAGGATATCCCTTGTCCTACAATCCTAGGGGTAGTTGAAACATATAGAGCCATTATCCTATGCAATATTTCTCCTTTAAGACCAAATATCTCTAAAGATGCCTTCAGGATCTAAAAACAGGGTCAACATGGCATTCTTTATGTTCTGAGTATGTATTAGCCGACCTGATCCTTATTTACTAAAAGTGGAATTATATTTTTCAGTCTAGCTGCTAGGAGGGTGGCGTAAGTTTTTTTGTCTGTGTTAATCAAAGAGATTGGTCTTTAACCCCTTAATGACAAAGCCCGTACATGTACGGGGTCAAAATATGTATCATGTTTGGATCTTTATATGTTTTAAAATGGGGATGATATTAGCTTACATAATTTCTGGTGGAAAATACACCTGATTTCCTATTAAATTGAAAATCTTGCATAGTCTCTGGTCTAGTTTCTCTTTTAGCTTTTTAAAAAATAAATTTGTGAAGCCATCGGTCGGGGCAAGTGGCTACACTGTTTTTTTAATTATCTATTATTAATCGCACTTCCTCTGGACTAAAAGTTGAGTTCAATTGGTCTAAATGGTCTTTGGAAAGTTTAGGCAATTTAATTTTCTTTAAATAGCTCTATATAGTAGTTTCTTCAGTCTGTTCTGGTATATTATATAAATCTTGGTAAAATCTTCCAAAAGCAGCGCCTATTTCATGTGGTTTATACCGGGATTTATCCTTGTCTATTATTTTATAAATTCGATGAGAAGCTACTTTTTTTCAATTTTGCTGTAAGAAGTCTATCAGTCTTGTTATTCTTACAATAGCATACCTGATTTAGCTTCTTAAAATTTTCTTTTTTTATTTTGGCCATATGGTGGGCATTACCTTATTTGCTTGATTATAAGACGAGGTTTTTTCAGAGCAAATGCTCTGAAAAATACCCCTCGTCTTATAATCGGGGTCGTCTTATAATCAGACCTCAAATAGGTCTGACTAAGATCCAGATCCCCCGCAGCGCTGCAGGGGACCTGGATCCTCCT